>NW_017307532.1:379524-399265 GCF_000935625.1 Nanorana parkeri | reverse complement strand
AGATAGGTGAGTGAAGCTCAGAATCCCTCAATGGTCAGTAACTGAGAACGAAATGACGGCGGCCTAGAGTAGTCGTTCCAAGGCTGCCAAATTGCCAGGAATCGATTATGCGTGTCAGGCAGCACAGCCGTCAATTTATCATTTACTAAGATATCGTTAACTCAATTTTTTTACTTCCCCTGAAACTCAAGGACTTAGACTTCCAAGATCTATCAATTGTCATTTTAGTATCAACGAAAATGTAAGAAACCATGATCCTCTGCAATCAAAGTGTAGACATGCGAGGGCAGGTCCACCAGATGTGAAGCATGGTGCCAGATTCCAGACATCCCCTGAAACAAAGTGGAGAGTACGATTGGATACATCTCGCTAGGCGGGCAGGCGTATAATGCCAACGATACAACACCTTATGCGAATTTTGGACTGCCAGCACATTACGAGAGCAACGAGCAACAGAATGCAATGGCTTGCCAGTCCTCAGGAGTCAAGGACATACCCAATTCCTCATGCCACTTATGCTGGTAAGGAGCAAAAGTAAGAGAAGACGATGAAAGCAAAGAGGAGTAAATTCGAGAAATAAGGCCAGAAGAATGCGGATTAGTGTGGCAACAACGTTGAAACTGAGTCAATTGCATAGGGTTGGAATAATTTTTTATCAGAGATTTAATAAAGGGGCTAATCTGGGCGTAGTGGTACCATTCTCGGAAGGGAATAATGTGAGATTGGAACAGTACAATTTTCAAGCACACCGTCAGCAACTCTGTATTCTGACCACATATTTTGAATATATATATATTTTATCACTTTTACATTTAGTGTAGCACCCTGCAAACAGGAGTGCTATAACATTTAGTTATTCTCAGACTGTAGTTAGTCTGAGATAGATCTGTAGTTCGGTTCATCTCATTATCCAGAACAATCTATGGATGCTGCATCTGCCTGTTGCTGGGTGTATTTGTGCCACAAAGCAGAGCAGCCAATAGGGATTGTTCTGAGCATTTGGGGTTGATTTACTAAGCACATAAACACGCCATGAACACGCCATGCAAAAACACGCCGACTGTGCGCGCATATACGCTTGGCGCAGAAGCGTATGCAGAAGCGTGATTATGTGCAGATGCTTGATAAATAGCACAAACACGCGCGCATGGCGTATTAAATTTCCAAGGATTCAATGGGGATGTGCAACAACCATGGGCATAATTCCCTGAGGGAAGCCCAGTGGCTCAGGGGTTAGAGCTACTGCCCCACAGCACCCATGTCCTGGGTTCAAATCCTGCATCAAGTGAGTTGCATTTATCCACATACAGCAATGCAAATATCCACCCAAAAATCTAAACTGTTGAATCTACACACCCAAAAATATAGTAGTAGATATATGCCTACACCACCAATCCAAATGTGTACATTATTTATATGCTGCTGTGACAGAGTTCAAAATGGTACATATTCACCTGCGTAAATTCTGCGCACTAGTAATTGTATCGATTACGATCGTGCGCATATATATTCTCATCTTGCGCGTTTATTGCGCTCATATCCAGGCATGTACATGCTAATACATTAAATCAGCCCCTTTGTGTCTCCTGGCCAATCACTGGAAGGTACAGGCCAGTGATGCATGCCGGGAGAGGATATAAATGCTCAGTGTGGCTGATGCAACATTCCGTCTCCCTCCCCCAGGCCTCCCTGGGGGGAGGCTGCTGCTGACTGCCTGAACTGGCTGGGTCTGAAGCCTGGGGACTAGCCTGATACTGACACTGGGGCCTGAATCTGGAGGCCCAGTGGTCAGCCAATGATTCTGGAGATGGACATAGACGAGGAATTCCGAAGTACTGCTTTGCGTGATGTTCTCTGCACAGATTGCCGTGTCTTGCTTAAAGGTCCTAGTCTGTGATGGCAGCAGTTACTCTGTTCTATTGCTGGAAGGAGTCTACCTCGTCCTGGATGTGCATGACCCTGACCCTTTCTCCCCGAAGTTTAACAATAAAAGAAATTCATCTCTTATCTGCTGTCTGCACTTCGCTTTGTAGGTTGCCACTGGAGGTGGTAAGTGTTATTGGGCAGCCAGGTTACTAGAAATCCCTAGACAGGCTATGGAAGACACGATCATCCAGCGGCTTAGGGGGTGAGCCCTACATTAGCTTGGCTTAAATCCAATACCATCATTCCAAACTGATTCATGTCAATTTAAAAAAAAGGTTTTTTTAGGTAGTTTTGGCTACAACACCATCCAGCCGTAATAGGCCTTAATTAAACAATGTAAGTAACAGCCACAAAAGATCTACAGTAAAAACTATAGGTAAATGTACTCTTAAAAAAAAAGCTAAAGCCCTCAACTTCGTACAAATTGGCCATTGGCAAAAAAAAAAAGTTTAATATGGTAATTTGTGAACTTTTTTTTGCAGTATCACACTGCATTGTCTTAAAAGTTTTAATGACACTAAACTCAGGAGTTATATCTTAAAAATACATTTGGCACCCTAACTATTAACCATTCTATTCCTTATTTGTGTATTGCTCAGAGGTAGATCCTCAAATCATCTGTGAATTGGTGCTGACACTGTTCTTCCTTCAGGGGGTTGGCTACTATTGTTCCCCATGGTTCCTATGTTTGCTACAAGCTTCCTCCCCTGATGGACTACAATTAAATACAAATTAGTTAACTAAACGTGAGATTGTAGTCCATTACGGGGGCAAGCTTGGCGCGGATAATCAGATATTACTTATTTTTTTTCATATACAGACAGTGTTGTTGACCACATCCATCCCTAGAATCTCACATTACACAAAGCAGGCAATTGTGCTAGCCACAAACAGAAGCAGCAAGCATTCTGCCATAAAATCTTTAAAATAAAATGTACTAACCGTTTTTCTTCACCAATACAAAGGCTAAAAGATAAACCTTTTTTGAGCATTGAAAGAGAAAGTAGCCTATAGCCTATAGAAACGTTTCTTATTTTCTTCCACAGATACAGCACAGTAGCCTATGTGTATTTATTAGCACTACTTTCATTACTATTTACTTTTCATTCTCCCTGATGCACTTATTCAAATTACATAACCACTAAAGTGCTCTCACATTTCCTTACTGTGATCTCTCCCTTGGCAAACTCTGACATGGCCATCTGTTACTGTTCTCTTTCTCATCAGTTATATTTACTAAACACTTTTACGTGTTTTCTTTTTTTTAATGAAAGTTGTTGTTTCATTCTCATGAATCTTGGTGACGCCAAACTTTATTATACTATATATTATTTGTGTTTCGTATTGGACATAATTATAAATAAGAGAGTTTATTTGTAACCAACATAAACAACACAAACAATTTAAATCACACCTATAGTGAATATTCCAATATTAGATTTGGCAACTCTTAGTGTATTCATTATTGTAATTGTTAATTATATTTATTTTAAAAAGGCAGGGAGAGGAAGGTGGAGCCAGCAAAAGAAGGAGGATCGATTATCTGTTCATATTCAGATTCACCCTCTCTGTCCCTGTCACTGAAAATGATAGAACACATTTTAGAAATTGAAAAGAAATTAAGAACAAATCTTCCAATCAACGAGGACACTTGTGCAGATAATAGCTATCTAAGAGGGCATAACTTTCATTTCCTGGAGTGTCTATTGGACGGAAAATGAAGGGAAATCTCCCCAGTTAGACACAGATGGCAAAAAAGAGAGGGGTTTCTAACTACTTGCTACTCTATCCAAAATAAACAATCTTTTTGTTTCACATTTACTTTAGGACATAATTACTGGCTTGTAGGAATGATCTTCTGGTTCAAGTCGACCATGAGTTCAACCCAAACCCTGCTGGTTAGCAGTGCGCCAGATGAACAGGCCTAATCCGGAGATTAGTTTTGCCCGCTCAAACCTTTGGCTGCTGTAGCCAGAATTTATTTAATGGTGGTATCACTACTGCTATTAAATGACAGCTTCCTACCCAGCCAGCTTGTTTCACATTGTAAAGCCAATGGGGATCCTCAGTGATGTCAAGTCTAAATGTTGTCATGAACACATAAGGTTAGTGATGTCAGTTAGCACCTAAGGCTGGTTTGTTGACTTTCAGCATCTGACCAAGGAGATATCATTTATCCTAAGTGAAGATCGTTGTGACGTAGGTCCATATTCACGGACAGATGGGCATTGTTTATCTTGATTGATGACGGATCTATGGTGCTGGATGATGTGATTGGTGTTTGATTTACATCGTGGGACATTTTTTAAAGGACTTTCTAGATTTTTAGGAGGGCCCTACGCCATTTTTTGGTTTTCTGCAGGGCGTCCCCCTTGTATGGTTTTTGAGGGGAATCCTATGCCTTTTTTGTTGTTTTTTTCCTTCTGCAGAGCATGTGATCTGGTTTTCATGGGGGGATAAAGGGGCATCCTTGCTGCCCCCTCTTTCCTTACCAAACAGGCTGCATATCTGGATAAGGGTCTGGTATAAATTTGGAAGGTGTCCTCACTCTACAAAAAACAAAAAATATAACTGTGTGGCTCCTCCCCAAAATCTATATTAGACCCTTATCCATGCTTGCAGCCTGGCTCGACAGGGAAGGGAGGGGCAGTGAGCGTGCACCCCTCCTCCTCCTGAGCCATGCTAGGCCTTCCACATAGTGAGGTTACCTTTGCAAGCGTCCCCTCCCCCCTGACAAGACACCTTGTGCCCATGTTAATGGGGAAAAGATCCACATCCCTATATCCCTGGCCCAATAGATGGGAGGTCTGTGCTGGGGTGACTTATCAAAATCTGGATACGGGACCCCCCAGATAGCCAACCCTCCCCACTACATGAATGAGTAAGGATTACATAGTACTCCTTGTTACTCAATCACACAAAATTTAAAATAGTACATAAACACCATGAATAAACATTGTTCCCATGATGTAACTCTAACTTTATTCATACTGTCCAATGTACTCATTTACATAGGGTTAGACCAGATATCTTGGGGCCCCCCTTATCTTAAAGGGGACTTCCAGATGCAGATAAGCCACCCCGCAGACTGCCCCGCTATAAACATAGGGGGAAAGTGCCTTGTGAGGGGAAGGCTTTGCATTTCACAGTGCATTATTTTGAAGGGAATGAAGGGGGGGGGGGGCGGCTTATTGTAAGAGGATTCCCAGAATTAGATATAAGTCCTCTCCTAATAACCCTCACATCCTTTTGGTGGACTAGAAGTGGGAAGAGGTCCTTGTCCCTTAAAACTTGGACAAGGTGCCATGAAGGGGAGGAGAGGAGGCTTTGCGCCCCCCCCCCCCCCAAATTAACTCCCTAGTGCTGAAAGGCATGTGGCCTAGTCTGGTACAGAAAGGGGACTTGCTTGCTTCCTTTCCTGGCCACTGGACTGCCTCGATAACAGTCTGGGAGACATTTTAGGGGGAACTCACGCTGTTTCTTTTCCTCTTTTTTAATGTGTACTGTCACTTTTAAAGGACTACATTGTACTCTTCCTTAACACCACAAGCAGCTTTGTGAGATCCCCAAAGCATGGTATTTGATGGTGTAGCGCTCACACCCGAAGGAGCCGCTGTGTATGAATTGAGGTTCTCCTACCTGTTTGTTCCAGCCACTGGTTCCCTTTGTTCAGCAACAGCACACCGACACTCACAGACAAAATGGACTCAAGGCTTAGGGTCTTTTTGTAGATTTATCTGCAAGGATTAACAGGAGAGAGGATTTTGGATCTGTAGGATGCCGGCGAACAGCCAGGATGGTCCAGTAACTTATAGGAGAAGGGTAGCTATCTCCGGACTCAGGTAAGAACCCCTGGCTTCTTCTAGAACAGGTACCTAGAATAGGGTGAGGGATCTCTCTTGTGGGTCCCAGACGGACGCTCTCACCAGCTCCTCTGCGGTACCCCTCAACAAGAAGACTCTACCTCCGGCCCAGCTTCCATCAGATCTTTTCCTCTTCAGTATCTGGAATCTCTGTGCCCTCAGCATCTGCAACTGCCAAGGAGCACTCCAGATTAGTAGTAGTATCCTCTTAGAACAAGGCACCCAACACCTGCCACGTGTATGGGGCCCAAGCAAAGTTCCTATGGTGTCCTAGGCCTCCAGGCCCCCATCACTTGCCATGTGCTGAGGCCCAGGCCCTTTCCATCTGCATCACAGAGACCTCCTAGGCAGAGGCCCCCAGGGGGAAGAGAAAGTCCTGCACAGTGTCCCCAGACCTTTTATTACCTGCCCTCAACCATACCGCTGAGTCATCCTGCTCAGGGATTGGTCAGGGTCAGGTGCATAGTCAAAGTCTGAGGATGGATCCTCCCTCACTGTATGCCAAGGCTCCCTTTTCCTCAGCAACATGAGAAGCAATCAATCCAGCAGACTCAGGGACACTTATAGAATGCAGAGCTCTGAATAATCAGTTTCTAGACTGGTTACAGTCCAGACATTTCTAAATTGAATAGCAACATATTAGAGGGCGCTACAATGGTTTTGTGTATTTTTAATGTTGCCCTTAAAAAGACCCTCTCCCCGATGAACAGTATTGTTTTAAAAAGTTTTTGCACTACTATATGCTACTATAGTTCCCTGCTATGCATGGTACTCTGGAGATGCAGGGTGTGTATGTGCCCCCGGTTGTGTGTGTGTGTGCCCCCTGTTCTGTGTGTGTGTATCCCCTGTTCTCTGCTATGCATGGTGGTAGTACTCTGGAACTGCAAGGTGCGTATGCGCCCACTGTTCTCTGCTATGCAGGGTGGCGGTACTCTGGAGCTGCGAAGTGTGTGTGCTCCCCCTGTTTTCTGCTATCCATTGTGGCGGTACTCTGGAGCTGCAAGGTGTGTGTGCACCCCCTGTTCTCTGCTATACATGGTGGCGGTACTCTGGAGCTGCAAGGTGTGTGTGCCCCCTGTTCTGTGCTATACATGGTGGTGGTACTCTGGAGCTGCAAGGTGTGTGTGTCCCCTGTTCTGTGTGGGTGCGCCCCTTGTTCTTTGCTATGCATGGTGGTGGTACTCTGGAGCTTCAAGGTGTGTTTCCCCTGTTGTGTGTGTGTATGTGTGTGTGCCAGTGGCGTCGCAAGCGCGGTGCGGGGAGGGCGGCCTGCACCCGGGTGTCCCCATTGCAGGGGTGACACCAAAATTACTTACAGCCATTTTGGTGTCACCCCCCTCTAAAAAGTCAGGCACTTAGTCATGGAGAGAGGAGGGGACCTGGCGGCATACCTCATCCCACCGGTCGAACGTCCCCTCCTCTCTCTGCCGGCGACCATCACCAAGATGGCCGCCCGCAAGCATCAATCAGATGGGCGTGCATGCGCGATGACGTAATTGTGCATGTGCGAGGTGACATCACGTTCACGCGCGATGACAACACGCCGGGGTGTCACTTGGTCTATAGACCGGGGGACACCCGGCCTCGGGACGCCCCTGGTGTGTGCGCCCCCTGTTCTCTGCTATGCATGGTGGTGGTACTCTGGAGCTGCAAGGTGTGTGTGTTCCCCCTGTTGTGTGTGTGTGTGTGTGTGTATGCCCCCTGTATTCTGCTATGCAGGGGGGCGGTACTCTGGAGCTGCAAGGTGTATACTCGCCCCCTGTTCTCTGCTATGCGCGGTGGCGATACTCTGGAGCTGCAAGGTGTGTGTGTGTGTGTGTTATCACATAAAGCAACAAGGATCAGCATTGATCACACACGTAATGATCATGTTTCATGTTACACCCTAAATATGGGTGTAACATGGTCAGAAAGGTAACTTCAGCCTTTAAAGTGTGATCTGCTCCTAGCGAGGAAATGCCAGGTTTTGGGGTAGATTGAGCAATGTGGTCAGGGCCAGTGCTAGCGTAAAGGCTGCATAGGCCCTGGGGGGCACTTCACTAATGACCCCCAAAGTACGGGGGGGAATTGCACCACTTACCACTAATATAAGGGGGCATTACACCACCTACCACTTCGCCACTTACCACCAATGTAAGGAGGCACTTTGACCACAAATGCCGTACTATACGGCCACTCTGCACAGTGTATACCCAAGACATATTCCTGAGTAGTAGGGTGTGCCTGTGAGACTCTTGTGTGCCAAGGTAACTGAGGCATATTTTGTGGGTACAAGGACTGCTAAATGTGTGCAGTTTACACTGCAAGTACACTTTAACTTTTGAACCTTGTCCCTTTAAGTGCACCATGTGCCTTAGTTTTTGCTTTTTCGGGGTGTCCAGGGGCGCCTCTGGCCTTTTACAATGCTAACACCACTCCTGATTAGTAATCTAATCTAGATACATTGACCTATTACCAAAGGTCAGCAAAATAATTGCTTTTTATTTTGCTGTACTTTCTTTATTTGGCTGATTCATATTTTCATCAATTTATTACAGGTGGATATGGAATGATGAATTGCAATGTAAAAGTGCTCCCCCACCAAAAAAAAACAACACCTAGTAAAGCAAAACCAAAAAATTAAACAAAAGGGCCAACATTCTTTTTCCCATATTGATTCATTAAAAGTAGTTGATTCAAACAGGTTAATGTTCATGATAACTGCCAACATGTGTGACTTGGCACATCTATCTGCACATTCAATTTGCTTATTTTAACTCTTTTTTGAAATACGCCAAAAAATTAGAGACCTTGTCTAGAACAGCTTACTAAATTTTAATAAATAGAGAAACCTGCCATATGGTGTTTTTTTCTTTTTAACCTTTACTAAATTGGCCCCCAAACGGTAAGCATATAAATTGTGCATGGACATTAAATTAAACACATTTTAAAACCTCAGTATGCATTCATCTTTCCGTATGCCTAGACTGCCCTCCTGTGGTTAAATCTGTGCAGTGAAAACTAATATGTATATTTATATCTACTCACTGACTAAGTACATTGCAGCTTTTCTGTTCATACCTCTATAAATGGAAATACAAACGCACTAAGGAAGTTGTCCTATGGGGCATTTTCATGCAATTCCTTAGCATAATCACATAATAGGGCATATTTATAAAGTAGTAAATGTGAGTTTCATCAAACATTTACTGATGAGGAATCAACCACTGTCATTTAAAAACATGCACCAGGCAGATTCACTTGAAATGACAATGACACTTGCAATATTTGGTGAACATCAGATTAACTGCTTTATAACTATGGTCCAATGTACAGTACAATACAAAAAATAGTGGTATAAAATCCTAACACTCTATGTACACTTGTATATAAATGTAAATATAGGGAATTACACTGCAATGATTCTTTGTATTTCTTTCCTTCATAAAAGGAGAGAAGATAAAGTATTTCGAAAGGATAACTGTAGGGTGTGAGGTGGAGATCATGATGTCATCCACCCCTCCTCCACTTTGTCAAATGCCTTATGATTATTTTAAAAAATGCTAGGCGTTCTCTGAATGGAAGCGATGCCAAGCAAGCGCCTCCCTGCATTCAGTATGTTCAAGGGAAGCTGATGAAGTGGCACCCAAAAGGAACAAGCTATCACTATATAACATGGACTACTAAAAGCCCTGCGGCCCTCCGCAAACCATTGTAAGCATCCATAAAAGATAATTCCTGGAGTTACACTTTAATTTATACATCTCCCCGTCTGGCTCTTAGCAGTGTCACCCTTCACCAGCACCTGCACCCCCCCACCACAGCAAAAAGTCTAGGAACACCCCCTACTGCAAACCCATGCTTGGTGAGATCCCACGTAGCCCTGATGACAACACACAGCCATGGTGAGATCCGCATGCAGCTCTGGTGAGACCACGCAGCCATGATGAGCCCAGTACGCAGCCCTGGTGACACCACACGGTCATGGTGAGACCCAAATGTAGCCAGGGACAGAACACACACAGCCTTGGTGAGACCGCACACAGCCATGGTGGCACTGCACAGCTATGGTGACACCACACAGCCACGGTGAGACCCACATGTAGCCCTGGTGAGACCACACAGCCATGCTGAGACCAGCACGTAGTCCTGGTGACACCACACAGCCATGGTGAGCCACGCATGCTGGAGAGACTGCACACAGCCCTGGTGAGACCTTGCACAGCCTTGGTGAGATCCTACACAACCCTAATGAGACTGCACACAGCCCTGGTGAGACCGCACAGTTCTGGTGAGACTGCCCACAGCCCTGGGGAGACTGCACAACCTTGGTGAGACCTGGATGCAACCCTGGTGAAACCAGCACGAAGCGGGTAAGGAACACATAGAGGTTAACTAGATCCACTGCAGGAAACTCTCTCACCATGGATGAATAAAGTGAATATACACTAGCGTTACCAGTGGTGGAACAGGCGGCCGCTATAGGGGCTGAGGGGCCAGGAACAAAGGTGTCCCTCTGCTGCCATGCAGGCCACCTGGGTGGCTATGGCATTGGAGGCTCCGGGGCTGTCACTGACTCAACAGCGGCTGTGACCTGGAACGCACCGCCGCCCAGATCACTGACAACCTGTCAGTGATCTGTGCAGCTGCATGTTCCTCCTCACAGCTGCTGCGGAGACAGTGGCAGCCCCTGAGCCTACGTGCCTGCAGTGCAAGCCCCGCCTCCCTGTAGTTCCTCCACCTCCCGTACAGTGCGGTTTCTGCAGGAGTCTTTTCAGTGCCCAGCCAGCGCAGGCTGATCTGGTGAGAGATCTCACCAGATATCTGCTTCATGAGCTTCTTTGGGGGTCCCTGGGTGACATCTGGGAGACCCCTGATGCCCCCATAAAGAGGACTTGTCACTGTAATTTGATATCATATAGGGGGATTCTTTTTCCCCTGTGTGATAACAATAAAGTTAAGTGTAAAAAAATTTTTAAAAAAAATTGGTCACAAAAAATAAAATTGACACACTAAAAAACCCCACAACATTTTTTATAAATTCCCCGCATAGACATGCAAAAATTTGACGGGTGCACCTACGTGCAAAAATGATGATTGCGCCCATTACGCTGCACATGTTACATATCATCTCGAACGTAAGAGTGAGCAATAATTTTAGGGCCATCAAGCACTGTTAACACTAAATTGATGAGCGGTAGAAGCTTTTAAAGCGTTGCCTGTGGCCAATTTGGGGTATACTAATTATTTGCGATTTCGCGGGTGTGCACAATTTTAAGGCTTGACATGTTTGGTGTCTATTTACCCATCGTGACCCCATCTTTTATATTTGACCAAAAAATTGGGTAATAATAAATGTTTCCTAACGTAATAAAGGGAACAGTTTTTTTTTTGTTCTGTACCTTTTTCGTTATATAGTAAAAAATGAAAACCCCAGTGATGATTAAATACCACCAAAAGAAAGCTCTATCTGTCCCCAAAAAATGATATAAAATTCATTTCAGTACAGCGTTGCATGGCGGAATAAATGTCAGTCAAAGTACCGCAGCGCTGAATACTGAAAAATTGCCTGGCCAGGAAGGGGGTGTAAACACCCCAGTTAGCAAGTGGTTAAACAAACATATTTTTATTTTACTTACAATTTCTTATTTTCTACTTGTTGGTCCACTTTGGCACAAATGATGTAATCATGCCCAAGCATTGCATCCTGGGAAGGTTACATCAGCAAAGCATTGCTGGGAAATCTCCTCTGTAATCTCACAAGATCTCAGGGAAAGGCATTTTCCTCCCCTCAGATGATGTGCATGGTCACATGTCCTAGTCACATGTGCCAGAGTTCCAGGAAGTAAAGATAGATGCATTAATTTGCCCTTGGTAAAAATGGCCACTGTGAGAAGAAGTGGGGAGGGAAAGAAAAATAAGGAATGCAAAGAATAAAACGCCTGCAATTATCTAGAAGTATGTGTTTGTAGATTGTGATTACTAAACATTTCTAAAGGTGCCTTTGTTGTTATTTTAAAGATATGGGTAAAGTTCCTCGTTAAGTCCTTGGGAGGAATCAGGTTACCATTCAAAGCACATGGTATGCTCAGCTAGCCTTTCGCTTTTTTCCTCAGCAGCATATATTAATAATGGCAAAGCACAGACCAATTTTTCCATTGCAGAAACACTGGATGTGGCTGTGTATCCCCTCACAACTTTGCTATTTCATAGAACTATGGTAAGCATTGTAGGAACAAATGAGCTTGCTTTACTGTTTTAGTCAAGTGTTAACAGACTTATAACATTACTTGAACCTTTTGGGTCTGTTTAATTAATTTATAAGCTTATCTTGTGTTCCACCGACCAGCAAAATCTTATATGCAAGTTAAAATCTGACTGTTATTGATCCCAGTTCGAAATATGTATTGGCCAGTGACTTAAATTGGACCAGTGAAAATGTTTCACAGGTCTGATGGCTTTTTTTTTTTTTTAATACATTTTTTAGTAAGGTCATTTTTTCTTTTGTCAGATCCTGATGGCTTTTAATTACTAAAATAAAGTGAAATTATTAGACTTACCTGATTTGCATGTTCAGAACAATTTTAGTCACTATAGAATCCATTGTCATCTACAAAAACTGCTTGTTTGTGTGCATTGAAGAGTTACTTTGTCAGAGTTTTAGATGAGAAAATCTTCTCCATATCTGCTGGATGACCAATGTCATATTGCCTGTTTTCTCCATGATCTGATTAATCAGCCTTAGGTCATATCAGACCTGCCAACTAAAATGTCCTTTTCCCACCTTGTACATTCTCTCAAAGGATTCATTATACAGTTCTAGCTGTATCACATTTGTAAGCCTATAATAGTAAAGAGGAAGCAATTTCATCATTTTTCTGCAGGTACTCATTAACAAATAGTTTACTTTCAAACTGACCTTTGCTCAACAGATCGATATAGTTAAAGCATTCCTGTCCAAAAATGGTATGTGAACAAACAAAAAAAACAACTTTTTTATATATGTATTGTGGGTCACTGTCCAGCAGGATTGTGGAAGATGTATATGTGTCACCTAGGTTTCTTATGGTACAAATGGTACCTCATCAGACATGGTAATGAGGCTCCAGGGTTTGTGACTGATATAGAGAAAACAAACTTTTTGTTTTCTTTGGTATTTATAATTTCTGTTCTGAGTTCTGGAGCTTGGAGGCTTTGTAAAACTTTGGGTGGTTTAAAGCCTTTATTACTAGGTCCACCTCTTACCTGATTAGTCTCAGTTGTTCACCAGCCTTTTTATTTAGGAGCTGACTGATTCTGAGGGCTCTCTCTAATTTACTCTGCTGCGGGATCCTGCTGCTGGGTGGAAAGCCCAAGTGCTGACAGAACACTAAAAAACACTAAAAAAGAACACGTACTGTCTGTTTGTCTTGGTGAACCAATTTGGAGGCACCCTGTGTATTGAACTAGCATGAGTTTAGTCAGCGGCTTGGTCAAGCATATTGTATTTGCTTAATGCCATGGATTTGCTATTCAAAGCCCTCCTGCCTCCTTGAAACTGTGTTTATTTGCTGTCCAAAAAAGAACCAAAGACTCACCACTATTTTAGTCCTAACCATTCTATTTGTATTGTAAAGAGGACAGGTTTGTTCTGCACTTTTATTCAGCAAGGCAGCAAATAAACACAGACGCACAGAAACTGGTATCCATAAAAATCCAGCTTTATTGTAGTAAATTCTAGATATAATCCAAAATCAAACAAATGATTTTGGATTTTATTTGGAATTTACTACAATATAGCTGCATTTTTAAGGGTACTTGTTTCTGTGCGGCTGTGTTTATTTGCTGCCTTGCTGAATAAAAGTGCAGAACAAACCTGTCCTCTTTACAATACAAATAGAATGGTTAGGACTAAAATACATGTATAATTATGTTATTTAGTCCAGTAAATATTTTGTATTCCTATTTGTAGCCAGCAGGTGGAACTCTTTGCTCCTTTTCATTTCTTACAGGCACCTTTTAATATATAGATCTGATATTAACACAAATATGGGAAAACCAGATACTTTCTTTGAAGTGTTTAAAAGGTATATTTTAACATATTAACTTATCTAATGTGTTTGTTCTTTTCATGCAAAAACTTTAAAGTGTGTGTCTAGTCATAACATTTGTTTTACCTTTGGATAGGGTAGGGAAGGGTTAAAACCTCTGTAAGTTTATTTTTTACTGTTTTGTTCAATTGGGGAAATTTCCCTTCACTTCTTGTCCCAGAGATACGACATGAAGGTAGAAGACATCACCCAAAGGGAAGGGGAATTTCCTTCTTAGACAGCTGTCTCTGGAACAGGTGTTCTTACTGGAAGATTTCCCCTTACCACTTGTTTTGAGGACAACGCTAGCATTTTGCATGAAACCTCACTTTCTTTATTACAATGGTCACCAGTACAAATAGAAGGATGAATCTCCCCAATGGGAGCATGCAAGTTACGTAGTGATGTGTTGACTACGAAGAAAAGCTTTGCCTGGTTCAGGAATATGTGTATACTTCACATCTCAACATTAAAACAAAGGCCTTAGCAACAGAAAATAAAATAAAATATGTCTCCCCCACAAATCTAAAACCGCGAACCCTATATTTGTCTGCTGAATTTGAGCTGGAAAAGGCAACATGAGAGTCTTCAACAACAATTTGTTTCACTGATTTCTAAGACCATTCAAGAACTTAACCCTCTATTTCTTCATATGAAGGGGGAACACCTTGAATATAAGTAAACTGTATTTTGGACTTCTACCAGTGGAGGTTTTATCTTACAGTCTCCTTTTATTTATATAATTGAAGACATTTTCCTTCCTCTATATTTTCTAGTAACCATATGGTAAGTAAGAGATAATTATTTCCAGTGTAGACACAGACAGCATTGAAAACCTGCCAAATGCTTTAACCATTTTCTTTGTTTATAGAACTGTCCTATTCTGATTATTCTGACAGTGTCTCTGTAAAGGGCATTACTTGACTCCATATACTCATTCTACCTGTATTCCCTTGTAACTACTTGCTCCATTGGTGCTGAAATGGGTTGTATTGGCAGTGTTGGGGGTAGATCACATGCTCTCCTTGTAGTAGAAAAGTACACAAAATGGATTTCCTGAAAAGCAAATTACTATATTAGAGGGGTTTTTTTTTTAGGAAAAAGTTTTAGCTTGTATTTCAAGTGCATTGGATGAAAACAACATAGTTATACAGTTTTTAAAGTATAGGAATGTTTTGTCTGAGGTTAATATCAGGTATAAAGTAGAATGTGATTCCACCGTTTTAGTTTTAGTCTTAGACCGATGGGAAATTATCTTCCCATATTATACAATTCCTCATATTGTCCTTTGCCTCACCATTTCTTTCTCTTTAATATATGTTGTATACTATGATTAACCAGGTCTATCACTGGTAGATATGAGTTTTATTATCTAATCATAGCAAAGATACCATATCTGGATACATAACATTACCAACGTAATGACTTCAATTGCTGTGTTTCAGTTTTACTTCAACTCTTGTGATATATGCCCTTCTTTATCATTATTATCATAAGCTGTATAATTGCACTTACATGTATACACTTTTAAAATAAGAATCTCCATGATTTCTAGTGGTTAGACACTTTCCATAGGTATGTTTATACAGTATATGTTTCCCTGACATTTTTCTGGAAGTAGAAAAAATATCCGAGTATGTGCGAGATTATGAGAAATGTAGAAAAACATACTGTAATATGTGTTTATATGAATAACATTTTTGTTGATATAGTGTGAGTTTACTGCATAGCATCAAACACCCACAGAGATGAAAACTTTTTTGATGTGTATCATGAAAGATAGAATATGTCAGGCTGAATGTTATATTCACAGTAATAAGAGTGTGTAAAATCATTAAAGAATCAAAGTATATGACAGACTGTGAACATGGCTTATTACCAGGATACATACACTCTACAATTTCATACTCTTTCTTAAGGATCATGTGTCATTAACTTTTTATGTGGCAGATATATCATTAAACTGATCTGTATTTGCTGTTTGGCATTTAATATCATGTCAAGCTTTTAAAGATCCACTAGGAGACCTTTTTATCGTAGGTTTACTAAAAGTGTAGTGATGCACTAAAGCCAACACTTGACCTGTTAGTCTCCTTAGATAACGTGTTATCTCTTTGGCTTAGTTCCGTAGATTGTTTGTACAGCTTATTTTTCGTGCAGCTTCATGTCTAGCCCTTACATTTCAATTATGCTGCTTATTTTCCCTGTTAGAACAATTGCAGTTACCAACTCATAGCATTGTAGCCAAGAGTTTAGATGCTTCCAATTCTATTCTATGAAGGCTATTTGCTTCAGGTCATTCAAGCTCTGCATGCACTCACATACAGACATATTTTCAAATGCAATCTTGCTATGTCAACATAGTAACACCATTGGGACATTGAATAGTTTCTTTCTATGAGGTAGTATCCTTATCAAATTGAGCTGGAGGTCCATCTCTTCTTATAGTGAGGTATGCTTTTTGGCTCGCCAAATAAGACTTCTAGAGGAGCAGTACAGAGAAGAAAACATCTAAAATTAGAAATTGAAATTATTAGTTTATTTTTAATTACATTTATGTCTTAACATGTAGGGTAATATATAACACAGTTCAGCTTTGTCTCAGTAGTGTTTCCCTAAGACCTTTAGTACTTTACACATATGGGCAAAAATACTAATGAAATAGAAAAAATGTACACATCAATTGTGATTCCTAAGCCATAGCAGATCACACACAGATGTTCAATGCATATAGTGTATTCATACTCTGCACGTTGAACATACAAATAATGCTGCTTTTGTTTGTTCTGTTTTTATATGGTGCACCAACTTAGACCATTTTACTGGAAAATTAATTGAAATAAAAGGAAAAATAAACTTATAGCCTCACTAAGCAATGAACTGTACATACACAGCATTAGGCTTTGATTCATGTGCCATTCACTGAACTCATTGTTCCAGAAATTGCGAACTTTAATGCGAACCCCATTGAAGTTATTGGGAGGGTTTGTTAAATGTTGAAAATCAATTCTGCCCATTTTCAATGCTATAGGCAAATGATTTTCAAACAAAGGGCATGGGAACCTGGGTACTGCGATAGGGGACATGTATCAAAGTGGGATGAAGGTCATCCATTTTATGTGACTTTGTAGGTGACATGGGAAAAACATTATTCTCTTATAATATATGCTTGGGAGATGCTTTTATGCTTTATGTGCTGTTACAGACGTGAAAAAATGAAGCCCTTAACTTCGTGCCAATTGTAGCTTGCGATCTGTTTTCTTCGCAGTACCACACTGCATTGTATTAACAGTTTAAGATCAGTACACAAAAACACTCCAAAACCACAGTACCCCATTCCACAAATCCCCCTCCCACCCCCATGTCCCATTTCTTTCTAAAATATTCAAAATATAGACTTTGTGTTTGGTAGAAATTGGCTAGCATTAGGACAGTACGCGACCACGTCAATAGACAGCAAATTGAAATAACTCTGTATTAAAGGCATTATTTTTTAATGTACCTGCCCAAGATAAAAAGACCAAAGTGCACCTCCCACCTCTATGAACTGTAATAGTTCAGCAGCATAAGTTGCAGGTCCAGCTGCCATTTATTTCCCCCAGAGGGCCATTCCTGTCTTCTACCAGCAATTGCAAGGTCATGTCTCTATTTCGTTGAGTGACAGGTCAGTAACAATGGTCTAGCATGCATGGGCAGGGTCTGTACATCTACTGCATGGCTGGGAAGAATGCAGGATGGGTCACAATGCTAGAGAGCTGGTGGTGCTTCCCTATATCCTGCATAGTAACAGTGATTTCTGGTTAGGTACCTTGACTTTCAGGATGTTCTGCAGCAGAGTAATTGTGTGTGTTGCCACTTTTAGCTGTCATAAGCATGACATGTTCATCCGGCTGAAATGCAGCCTGGCAACCGCCTAATATGAGATACAATCACACACCAGAACTTCACATTGGCAATGCTGCAGTGGCTGCACAAGCAGCATTGGACCATCACCATGTCAGTGGTGGGCATTAGCAACACAATCCCTCTGATGTTTTGCATCATTGCATGATGTAATAGACCAAATACTGGAGGCACAGCAGCAGGATGAAGAGGAGGACTTTCTCTTTTCTCAGGGCTAGCAGTATCCTTTTCCTACTGCCTCCATCTCTGTGAAACAGAGGCAGCAGGAGGTACAGGAGGTGTACAAGGTGGAGGAGAAGGGTTGGGGCACTGGCGGTAAAGTATAGAAGAAGGGTTGGGGCTGCTCGTGGTGAGATGGAGGAGTCTTGAGGTGCTGGCAGTAAGGTCAACTTGCCCACATTACAGGGCCCAAAAAGAAACATTAGAATTAATTTATTTCACTAAAAAAAAAAAAAAAACTATTGTTTAGGTATGTGCACAGTTTTTAAACACTTTTACTATGCTGCTTCTTCAAAAGAAAATCAACATTGCAGTGTTTTTAGTTTAGCTGCTTTTTCAACAGGATTCCAGGAACCATACCAGCCAACATTTAATAAATCAAATAACAAAAGGCTATATATACTGTATTTACTGGAAAAGCCCCCAAGATATTATAGTGAGTATGTGCACAGTATGTAAGCACTGTTACTAAAAACACTAAATCCCAACCCTCCCTTTAAACCTAACTGAAAGTTAAAAAAAATTTGGAAAAAAAACAGTGGTCCAACATCTAAAGAGCAACTAAAGTGGTTGCTGACACACACAAACAGGTATTTCTCCATATAAACACTCTGTAATCTTTCCCTAACCTGCAACAGGGCTGTCTGTGACTTTATGTAAAAATAGATGTTTGCAGCAATCACCAGCAGCATCTAAAGCTGACCATACATTTGTAGTTAAATGCCATTGGGCTAAATCACAAAACATGCTCAGTACTGAAGGGCCGCAGTCACTGCTCGTCTGACAATTTTCGACTTGGTTCCTTTAACAAACGTTGATTGTATTGACAGCCCCCCATGTGCTGGGCTCTTACTGCTATTGCAGCACATACTGTAGGAGTACTGACTGCCCATAGTCTCTCTTCTTTGTGCAGAAAACCCACCGATTCTTAATTGTAATTATCTCCTGAGCTAAGTGTTATGTAAATTCAGGCACCCTTTCACTGCCAAATCCATCTCTTAAGCTGCCCATACACCTTACAATTATCTGCAGATTTTCTGTGGTCAGATGGAAAAAGTGCAACAGACTGGCTCAGGTGGAATTTACTCCATCCACACAGTTAAGTGTAGATGGAGGAATCTGTTGCACCTTTTCCATCTGACCACAGAAAATCTGCAGATAATTGTAAGGTGTATGGCCAGCTTTACTCTGCAAGACACTACAGCATTTGCTCAGTGACAGGTACTGCTTCTGTCACAATTTCATATATGGAATTTTTAAATACCAGCTAGTGCTTGAGCTTTTACACATGCTCAAGGTCTGTGCACATGCAGTACTAAACTCTTCTGCATACAGTTCACTGAGGATTGCAACAAATTAAGCTTTTGAAAGTTAATGATGGCCATGCAAACTTTTTATTCTTATATGATATGCATAAATAAAATTGCTAATGTTAGTTAGGTGTGAAAAAAGTACAGAAAATCAGGTTTTTTGTAGGCATGCAACATCTCAGCTGGCATATCTTGGGATACTGGACAGTATGTTCCATAACATAATTGTGAATGTAATTGCATACAGTATGTGCTATAGCCTGTGCATAATTTAATTCACATTGTGGCTGCATAGTAAATTCGCTGTATATATATCTGCTTTTTAGCGCAGGATCGATACATGATGGGATGCACACAGCCTTTATTAAATCAAACCCAACCGGGTGAAATGTCAAGTATTCAGCAGGTACTCCATAGGTACTCCATAATTGTTTTTAACTTTTTATGTTTTTTTAATATAATCTTAGCTTAT
>NW_017307532.1:379012-379437 GCF_000935625.1 Nanorana parkeri | reverse complement strand
ATATAATCTTAGCTTATCTGGGCGAAGGTTGGTTGGTAAAAAAAAAAAAAAAAGCTCATAAGAAAATAACTGTCAGGGTAGTAATTTGCTTCTTCACAGGATGAATAGCAAATGTTCCAGAATGGGTAAGCTTGTGAAGCAGAGCAGAGTATAGTGTGCAGACGATAGGGGGCAGAGGCAGGAGAAGGAATACTTGTTGAGCAGAGGAGCTGTTTGCATTTATGACATGGAGGAGGTGATTATGACACTAGAACAAAGACAGTGAGCTAGGATGAATGATCTATGTCTGGGAACAGAAGCAATGTGAGCAAAGGGGTGAGATGGGAGGCAAGCACCTTCAAAGGGGGTGTGTGTGTGTGTGGGGGGGGGGGGTGTGAAGGGACAATGAGGGCATGCTGGGACTTGTAGTTCCCTAGGTGATATTC
>NW_017307532.1:344060-378764 GCF_000935625.1 Nanorana parkeri | reverse complement strand
GGGGTGAAGTGGGTAGGAAGCACTGTGGCCAATGGGAGGGTGAGATGAGTGATCAAGACATGCTGTGAGGTAGACGTTAGGTGCTGTGGTGATGGTGGTGAGGGGTGATTTGAGTGGGAGGCACTGTGGCTGTGGAAGGAGGGGGTGAAGGTTAGGTGAGTGTCAGGTAATTTGTCCTAGTGGGTAAGGTGGGTGTCAGGTGCTTTCACAGAAGTGGACACTGGTGAGGAGGCACTGTGAAAAGAGGGTTTATGTGGATATGAATGAAGTGGTATACACTGTGCTGCTGTGCACAGTTTTATTTGCCAATCCTTTTAAATTACTGAAGCATTAACACTGTGCTACTTTCTTCAAACTGTCAGCACATCTCTGTTCAGGGAACTTGCAAGCAGTAGCACAATGTTACATGCTCCAGCAACTAAACAGCATTGGCACGGTGCAAGGAGTGATCGGTGCACAGAGCAGGCAGGTTGCTGTTGGATGGAATCTAAGCAAGCAGTACTGGTTTGGAGGATAGAAACATTGATCCTGAACTTAGCTTCCACTCCTCAAAGCCTGGGGCATCAGCTGCTGTCTGTGAGAGAGGAAGGAAGGGATAGGTGGGATGTACTGCAGTGAAGGTCCTGGCTCTGAGGAGCAAAGGGTGAGACAAGGACCAGTGCATACTGCAGAATATGTGTATGGTAAGGGAACGCATATAATCCCTCTTCTCATCAAGCTTGTGGTATACGGTGGGTCAGCACAGCAGCAGGCAGAGGAAGGAATGGTGCAATTTGTGTGGGAAGGTTTACAGGTGGGGTTCAGACAGATGTTGGGCAGGATTTATGTGAGGGGACGTAGCAGGAGAGTTGGAAGAAGAGCTGGGGGAGCAGGGGTTAGCATCTCCATCCTAATGGCTCCCCCATGTTCCCCCTACAGCAAAACTGAAGAAGGACTTTTTAAATAAAATTAAGGATACAGTAATGCAGTGTAGATATAAGGAATCCCACATCAAGAATGCCAAATATGTTGTTTAAAGATGTAAAACAAATATATAATCTAGTTGACTTTTAAATTAAATTAATTTGAATTAAAATCATTGAAATCTACTACTCAGATCTGATTTGAGTTTTGATTTGAAAATGTATTTATCATGTACCTGGTAGAGAACCGAGTCGTTGAGGAGGTCTCCTTTGCAACTCTTGTCCCACACCCCTGAGAGAGCCAGAGGGTGTAGGGTACTGGGCCTGGGTAAGCCTCGAAGCTGGTTTCCAAGGAAGCAGGTGTGGATGCAGCTGGAAGGACCAGGAGAAACACTGCTGCAGCAGGACGTAGTCAGGCAGGCCAGGGTCAACACCGATCGGGCAGCGAAGTACAAAAGCGGCAGGCAGAAGAATAGTCCGGGAGCAAGCAGAGGTCAGCGGCAGGCAGCAGTCAGGCACAGTCAAAGGAAATCCAGGTCAAGGCAGCAGAACACTGGAACATGCTGAAACACAAGAACACACACAGAAGCCAAAAGACCATTCAGCAATGATCCATAGAACTGGTAGGTTTAAATAGGGTTACATATTCAGGGAAGCTGCATCATTTCCTGTCCGCCACATCAGCACATCTTTGCGTGCACGTTCCATCGCATGCGCATGTTTCCCACAAATGCGGAAGACAGGCCTACACACATGCGCAAAAGCACCCACACGGCCAGGTATAGTTTTATAGTATTCTAACTATGCTAATTTTAACATTATGATTTTTTTATACTACATATACACAGTTAAGGGGACACACAAAAAACATTCACTTGCACATAATATGCTGTATAACAAAATAAACATACCTTTCAAGTCATGGATTGACTTACCAGGAAACTTAAAAGTCATCCAGGTCTGGATAGATGAAATTTTCTTTGTAAAGAAGATAAGCCAAGGTTTGTCCTCCAAAAATCATTGCCATCAGTCCAAGTCCTAAAAAATATAAATAGCAATGATTTAAAAAGTCAAGCATTAGAAGAACATTAACTGCTTAATCGTAACAGCAAAGTATTTACTAAAGCGACAAATTTGTCCTACTTTGCATTACTAAAGCGACAAAAATGTCCTACTTTGCATTAATTAAACCAATTATTACTGTTAATAACTTCAATGTGGTATTAATTCCCATTAAATGAAAATGTGAACACTTGACTAAAAGGAACATGTGTATTAGCAGGTTTCTGTGCCAAAAAAAACAGTTTTTGTCACCTTTTCAGCTTTTACAGGGTTGTCAGGGTGTTTAGTCTGCATGAATACATTTCTGACATGTTATAAAAAACAGAACAGTATAATATTTTAAAAAAACTAAGCAAGCCAGTGGTTCTCAAACCTGTTATGCTCCCCTTTAGAAACAGCTAAACTTTCATACCCCCAAACCGCCTAACCACATTGTGGGGGGGAAATAAAACTTAATCTAAGTAATCTTAATCTATAAATATAGTATACTAGTTGCGGTGATATTAAAAGCATATAACTGCAACCAGTATCTTACTTACCCTTTAAGGTCCAGAAGCCAGCCAAAATTGTAATGAGACCAAAACTGATGACACATTTGGTCTTTACTGCAGGTCCTCTTATTTTGCCTACTGTGGCATTCTGGTCGACGGGCTACATCACATGACTGCCCACCTAACAGATCACTATAGGACTCTGAATGCATTCCCATAGTAATTCTTGCCAGCTCAACCATGACCCTCCTCCAGTGCCATTGTGCCCCCAACAGTTTGAAAAACGCTACTCCAAGCTGAAATGGTATTATCAGCTTGTTGTAGGCAGGAAGAAGTATTTTCTCAGTTGCCTCTCTCCCAGTGTTCCAACTGTACATTGTGACTAAGTAGCAAATTACAAGGTGAGAGGCTGCAGCAAGGGATGATCTGTGTCATACATGTGTCAACACAGCCAAGAACTGCACAGGCAGCAGGATTAAATGATTATGTCATCTCTGGGTCAGCATCTCCAGGAGTGCATTTTTGCAAGACTTGGGGTTCTCCAGTGATGCCACTGCTGCCTAGGTGAACAAGCAATAAGATAAGTATTTTTCCTTTACTGTTTTTTTCACCTATTTTTTTATTGATTTATCTCTGTTGAATAAGGCCAATGAAAAAATTAATTGATTGCATAGAAAGCTAGTACTCCGGTATATGCTTTCTGTAACTGATAACTTTATTTGGAATTACTAGTATTTTTATGAGTTAAGAATTGTTAGGAGTATTTCCAATATGAGTAAATAAGTGCTGTGAGTCAAGATTTTTTTTTCAGGAGAGTTTTTACAATTTTGATGTCTTCCTAAAAATATCTTTAAAAATAAAGCATATCACTGATAACCATCCATGAAATATGCTTACTGGGTGAAGCAACCCAAAACTGCCACCTTGTTAAAAGCCAGCAGGACTCTTGGAGGGAGATTTTTATGAGATAAGGGGCATGCCCCTCACCATGACATCCTTGGTTTAAACCCAAGCAGTTTTCAACCACATCATTTGACCCCTACTGGAGTACTTTTAATAATAATGTAGTAGGTAGAATAGGCCAGATGACAATACTGCTTGGCATAAAGCTGAGGATGAAAGGTAAAGTCTTGAGAGGGTGAACAAATTGCCATGGCCATGGTAAGTTTTAACAAGCTGCTGCAAAAGCACACCAACCAATGTCAACCCAAAGGACATAAAGCACAACTCAAGCCAAAAGCTGTCTTTTAGTTTTCAACAGAGTTGGAAATGCTTAGAATCTATGTCAGGTTTTTAGTGTTGTTTCCACAGTATAGCCTTTGAAGAGATTTTTCCTAACTTCCTGATTAGTCACTGAGACAGTAAATGAACAGAATCTCTCTGAGGGTGCACGCAGTAGTAAAACATTTTGTTTAGAGTGGGCAAGGGTGAGCACATTTAGGAAAATCTCCTCACTTCTGGTTTGATAATCAAGACATCGAAGTGGGGGGAAATATCCCCAGGAGGGGCGCAAATGGAAAAAAACAGACAATGGTTCTAATCCTTCCCTACTAAATAAAAAACTACAAATATGTTTTGACTAGAATTAGGTTTCCATTTTTCAATTGCTGTCATTGTTTACCTGAGAAATCCAAAGTAAATGTAAAAGAGAAAGTTACCCAAAGAGATCCACCAATGTGTCCCGGTAGGAATTTGCTTCATAACTGCAGAACAAAATTATATTTATTTATTTAATAATTATTTTTTTTTACTTTCAGTTGTGTGCTATTTACAAACATGATTTTAAAATTACATTTATTTGTGCACAATGTTTGATGTGAGGTAGGAATTTTTAGTTTTAAATTGACTTAGACCTAGTAAAGGAAAATAATTACTGACATTTTTAATAACATCTCAATGCATCCTAATATGGCTTGTATATTATGTTCAAAAAGGTGCCTTTTTGAACATAAACAAATCAACCAAATCACATAAATACATTTGTATATTAATATTGCATAAATATAGTATATAAAAAAATCTTCAGATTGTATTAAGAGAAAAAAACAAATTTTAACAAAATAAAAGTTAAACATCTAAGACACTGCCAGGGCTATTCACAAAAGGGTGAAGAGTTTGGAGAAGGCAGGAGGGGTGTACAATCTAGGACAACATAGCTGAACTGGAAAGTGAGCTGAATTGGAGAATTTTTCCAAATCATTTATTTTGTCCTAGATTGTTCACTTCTCCTGTCTTCTCCAAACTCTTCACCCTTTTGTGAATAGCCCTGTATATGTTTTGGTAAATATAAACATTAAAGCTGTACTGAAGGCATAGGAAAAATACAGCGTTGGAATATGTATATATCAGCTGTTTTACCTCCCAAAGAATTTGCATTTCTGTCTATCCTGTGATTACAGCTCTTCCGGACTGTAAAGCTAGATACGTGGTGTAGCACCATCTTCCATAGTCGTTCGTTTCCAGCTCTGATTCATTTGCTAATGTGTTGTTTGGCATGTACACAGCTGGACTGAAAGTTAGCACACATTCTTCAGTGGTGTTTGTACCATCTCTCCCCTCTGTTGTTCTAAGAAATGTCCTGTTTCGTCTCTACAAATGTCCATCTGCTTCCACTATGTATGAACGTAGAGCAACCATTCTCTACACATGTACCATTTTACCACAGTCCACTTACTGATGAAGGCAAGAATTGTGTGCGCACTGTTTTACCTATGTGTAGCTTGGAAGCTCCTTGCATCCATTATAGTGTACGGTTGCTTTTGTGTGTTTCACTTTGAACTTGTCTACTACACCTGCTATTACTTTTGGAAATAAGTCTTTGTACTGGAGTACTTTTAGTATTTTCTGTTGGTGTGTTTCTTTAATCCAGTATGGCTTTTCTGAGATCCTTGCCATCTTTTTTGGGCCTTCTTTAAGTGTCTTAGCTTTTTTTACTGCAGCTTTACCCTTGCTATTGGACTGACTGCAATACAGAGATGATGTAACACGTTCAAATTCCCATTCTCTGGAAAGCTGGACAAACTCTGAGCTGACAAATTATTGCCCATTTTCTGTAATGGCAATATTTTTCATCTACAAAACCACAGTAGTCTCTCAAACAAATTGTTGTATTTTCCTTTTGGTCAGGCCTTCAAGACAGAACTGTTATTTTTAAGTGCAGAATCTCATTTTGCTCAGTATGATGTTGGATTTGTTGTAGTCTGGTGTCAGACACCCTTAAAAATTCTTAGCAAAGTTATTCTGCTTTATCTCTTTTTGAAAGACTTCATCAGCTTAGACTGAAAATATTTCATACCCTGGGGTGTCGCCTTTGACTTGTCTTGTAAGTAGTTCTGCTCTTGACAAGAAGTTACAATATACATTTTAGATCCTATCAATTACACATTTAGATAATATTTTTGTAATTGTTGGATTGCACTGATAGCATTTTGCAGTACTTTGCTTCAGTTCTTTTGTCAGTTTACATACGTATGTATTTATTTAATTTATAGCTTGTTCAGGATATATTACCTATTTTGTTGACATCATTTTTTTTTAATATCACTTATATGAATTATTGCTGATTTCAACAAATGTATTGTTTGGTACTTTTAGATTTGTGCATATTTATTGATTAACCAAATAGAATGGGCAGGCATTCCTTTTCAGTCTGCGCATATCTCTGCCCTGATGGTTAAAGCATGCGTGGTGCATAAAACTGGCTGACTGGCTTGTAATAGAGTTGCTCTGAGTCATTTCTCACTGGCATTTCATTGAACGGTTACATCTTCATCGATGCACAGGACTGGATGTCACCGCTTTTCTTATTTGTTCAAGAGATTAATTGTGGCTGGTTTGCAGACCCATACACTGGCTATATCTGTCAGTCTTCTTAAGGGCTAACATACATTAGACAAATGTGGTAAGATTTCTGCTACCAAGTTTTGTAAGTCCTATAAGTCTCTGAGTTACTTGCTTGTTGTCTGGTTTTGGCATCTCTATAACAGCTCTTACCTTTTCAGGATCTGGTGGGCTGTGTATGATACTGATGATAGTCTCAGTCTCGGCTTTTGTTCATTTAACTTCTGCTTTATATTTCTTGCTCTTTCTAAGAACCTTATTGGGTTCTTGTCATAATCTGGTGCTTGTCTAACTTTTTTCTGTGATGTCACCACAACCATTCTGTGGTGTCACCACAACCATACACCAAGATGTCATCTACAGTACCCTCTACTCCTGGCAGGCCCTCTACTGCTCCATGCTGTCTATGTTGGTATTTTTCAGCCCAACATGTATGTGCAGCCACCAGTATTGACCAAAAGGAGTCCAGAATATGGTACAGTAGCTGCTTGTATCTAACTTGACATTCCAGAATCCATCTTTTGCATCCAAAACTGAAAACACTTTTGCTAGACTTCCTAGACTTATAGCACTTCCTCGATAGTAGGCAAATTTATAATGTGAACATTTTAGTGCCTTATTAAAATCTTTCAGATCTATACATATTACACTTGTCTAACTTTTTAACTGCAACGATAATGCTAATCCATGCGGTTGACACTGTTACATTTTTAAGTACTCCAAGATTCTCTATCCAGTTAATTTCCTTATTTAGTTTAGGGTTAATTGGAGCTGGCAACCTAGGTGGCTGATGTTGCACTGGTGTGACACTTGTATCCAGCTCCAAATTATATTCTCCTGGTAAACATCCCAGACCATGGAACAGATCTTTATAGATTGTTGTAATTTGCTCATATGATAAGGGGTGAACATTAAACTGTTTTGTACTAATGCTCTGTTGTTAATACATTGTGTTCTTTGATAACTTGAAATGAAAGCCTTTCTTTTTTTATTTCTTTTATATGTGCAGTGCACATGATGGTGCCATATAGGTGTAATTGTACCATTTTAGTTTAACATTACTCTTCTGTATTGTAGGATTTCTTTCTTTTGTAATTTTGCAATAGTTTCTGTATAAAATAAGATTGCAGGTAGCCCCACAATCTAGCTGGGAGAGTATTTGCTTGTCTGTAAGTGCTGAGCTCTAGTGGTACAAATCACTGTGATCCTGTGTTACTGACTGATCCTATTTAATGCATAGCATTGAGCACGGATTCCACATAGCTGCTATTTTTCCTTTCTATAGCCGTTTATATGATTTTTCTTTTAGTCATCCTGCAGACTCTAGCAAAATGTTTATTTTTGCATGTTTTCCCACAAGCAGGACATTGCTCTCTGCACTTGGTGTGGTTGCTTCCACAATATTTACATCTAATTCTTACCCCTTTGCTGACTTGTGCTCTCATGTTTAACTTGTGCACTTTCATACACTGTGTTTTTGTAGTGTAATATACAGTTTTTATCTCTGTCTTGCATTATTTGTGTTTGAAGCTCTACAAGCTCATGGCTTCTGTACATACCTTTTGGGGTTTCGTGTACGTTCGACTCTCAGCATTTTTTTTTGTATTGATATCTCTTGGTCCAAGCACTATTCTGTCTCTAATGCGTTCATCATGCAATGCTCCATATTAACGGGTTGCAGCTAGCTGCCTCCGCTTTGTGAAATCTTGGTCTATAGTCTCTGACTGACCTTGATCTGTACTATTACAAATGTATCTGTCATTTACGTTGTTTCGGCAGGCACAACATGGCTCTGTAATGCATCTAGAGTTTCTGCACATCTTGCTTTTCTTCTTCAAATGGTGTAAAATGCTGATTAATACATTTTCTCTCCATTATTGACCCTAAGGTGGTCATTCTTACCTTGGGTTCTTTTTGGTCCAGTTCAGTAGACACCTTATGGAGCCTAAGGTGGTCATTCTTACCTTGGGGTCTTTTTGGTCCAGTTCAGTAGACACCTTAGTTTGCTGCCAGGAAACCTGTACAGTCCGTAACATTTGAAACTGGTAGGTTGTTTGCAGTAATTTGCTCTCCTTATAACTGTTTAGATGCTGAGACTGTATAATTGAAGACCTTTATGTTACTTTATGAGCACTTTTAGTGGCTACAAAACACCAACGTTTTTCCCATCTTCTGACACCATGTTTCATGAGGCTCAGAACAGTGTAACAACAACAACTTTAATGAGACACACAACAAGCACAGTACGCCTGATTGACTACAGTACTTTGCTAAGTTATTGTGGATAGCAGAAGACATAATAAACTTTTAAGATATTAAGAAAGCTTCCTGTACCATTATAATGATGCAGGGAACTGGCATGAGTGCTGTGCTCCACGTTACATAAGCAGATAGCCCTGTTTCAGGTCTATCTGTGCCATTTGTGCTGGTTTTTATTAGTTAAACAGAAACTGTCACGGGTTCCACATCTAATTAAGAAAGGGATCATGGCGGTTTTCAACATAGAAAATATTGCTGCAGATCCATGCCAGATTGGACCCGGTGTATGGTATGTGAATTGTCTGCCACTAAGGACAATGACAGAGGTTTGGATACATGGCACACTCACAAACCAGCATGTAAAACAACTTGTCTCACCACTAAGGACAATGACAGAGGTTTGGATACAAACCTCTGTCATTGTCCTTAGTGGTGAGACAAGTTGTTTTACATGCTGGTTTGTGAGTGTGCCATGTATCCAAACCTCTGTCATTGTCCTTAGTGGTGAGACAAGTTGTTTTACATGCTGGTTTGTGAGTGTGCCATGTATCCAAACCTCTGTCATTGTCCTTAGTGGTGAGACAAGTTGTTTTACATGCTGGTTTGTGAGTGTGCCATGTATCCAAACCTCTGTCATTGTCCTTAGTGGTGAGACAAGTTGTTTTACATGCTGGTTTGTGAGTGTGCCATGTATCCAAACCTCTGTCATTGTCCTTAGTGGTGAGACAAGTTGTTTTACATGCTGGTTTGTGAGTGTGCCATGTATCCAAACCTCTGTCATTGTCCTTAGTGGTGAGACAAGTTGTTTTACATGCTGGTTTGTGAGTGTGCCATGTATCCAAACCTCTGTCATTGTCCTTAGTGGTGAGACAAGTTGTTTTACATGCTGGTTTGTGAGTGTGCCATGATGCCTTTCTACTGTTCTACTGTTCAAAGCCCATTTCGTGTGCACCTTACTGTATAACTGGTAACAAATTGTTGAGTGCGTTTGTCGTTTGTTTTGCTTTACTGATCTCTGTATACCCAACCCACAAACTTGTAATTCACTACATCATCTTGGAATGCTTGGCAACTGATCCATTGTATTTTGCCTATATGTGTTAGCAAAATGGATGCTATAATGGAATGAATATATGGATGAATGCTGACTCTGAATTTATTTAAGATGAAATACAAGATGACATCTTAGTTTAAAAGCCTGCAAGGGATCTAACTTGTTTCATCCTGGAAGCACTACATCATAGTTATGCCATCATGTCATCTTGAATTTCATCTTTCATCTATACAATCCTGAGTCAGCATTTATCCTTTATGTGTCATTACTAAGTTGTCATAGTCCTAATAGCTTGCACAGGTGGTTTGCTGTTAAATTCGACTGAAAATGTAGTACCTAGAGCCATGTAATGATGACCTGGTAAAATAAATACCATATTTGGTAATAATTGTCACGGCAAATGGTACGGTGCTTACTAAGCACTACTGATTAAAAATTTCACCTGTCACTAATTGCTTAGTAGTCATGTATAATGAACATGATCCACAGATACAGAAGTTACAGGATAATCAGTAAATGGGCACATAAGTGAATATCAATGAGTCATGCATAAAAAGCAAAGGTTACACTGCTCATAATTATATATTAACACTACGTTTAATTAGTTATCTACTTTTTGTAAATAGATGCAATACACAATGTTATATCATCCATTCCGTCAACATAATATATAGGAAAAAATTAAACACTGGTTTGTCTATTCTATTTTTCTATTCTACCTTCTCACTGCCAGAGCAATTTTGCATTTTTTTTTCAAGTGTGGTAAAAGCACATTTTAGGCCTAAATTATTTAAAAGACACAAAAATGGTATATTTTTTGAAAACAGGGACCCAGGTGAAAAAAGTTATGGCAGTTGCAATTTTTTTAATGTCACATGATATTAGTGCAAATGTTTATCAAACCCAAATTTTCAGAAAAAATTAATTCAAAACAGCTTGTTGTGACTGGACAGTGTATTAAAATGGCCGGTCCACTGCTGGATTGTTCCACGAGGATGTTACTGAACGTCCTCCCATAAACACGTGTGTGGGTTTGGCCGCTGCCATAAGACAGCAGTTTTAGATATAGAGTTGATCGGACCAACTTTGTGTCCTGTGATCTCTATTTATCACAACGATCATATGGTAATGTTTACAAGCCCTCCTCTTCGTTTTACATCAGTTACAGGGGAGAGTAAAGGAAGAAATGGATGGTTGAGTAAAACATGCTGCAGCAGCAGCAAAATAGAAAAAAAAAAACACAGAATAAAATGTTTAACCCTTTCACCTTCCCTCTTTTCCACCATATGTTAACTCCATTCTATCTCTACTCTGCTGTGTGTATCAACCCCTCCACCTCCCTTATCCTTAAGAGAAACAGGCTTTTTTAAATACTAAATTTAATAATAATAAATAAATAATACTAAATAATAAATAATACTAAAAATAATAATAAATATTAAATACCACTAAAAGAAAGCTTTATTTATCCCCATAATATATATCAAATTAATTTTGTTACAGTGTGTGTTGAAGAGGAATTCTCAGCCAAACTTGCCCAGCTCTGAAAACTGAAAAATGCCCAGGTAACGTGTCGGTACGGAAATGGTAATTTTAGTGCACAAACACAATAAGATATTTAGACTTTTTAGTAACATATAAAAGATGAGGTTACGTTGAGGAAATAGATGCCAAACATGTCAGGCCTCAAAATTGTGTGCACCCGTGGATTGGCAAAAAACTTTGGTACCCAAAATTGTCAATAGGTGACAATTTAAATGCGTTTACAGGTCATCGATTTTGTGGTAGCTATGAATAATGGCCCTAGAATTCATGCTGTCACTCTGATTTTTTTACTTGATTAGCCTCTTGTCTGTAAAAATACATGGTGTGGGGGACAAGTGGGAGCTGGGGGCAGTCCATTACCACACCCATAGAAGTGATTGAGCGGCTTTACAGCCGCCTGAATCACTTCCATTAGAAAGCCAACAGTCTGCTAGATATATGTAAACAAACTCCTGGCGGCTATAGGAGGTTGTAAGCCTTATATTGCTCCGGCAGCAACGGAGTTAAATTCAGAATTTCAGACAAAAATAACAAGGTAAAAATAAATAACCCAATAAATCTAAAATAACAAAACCTACTTCATCTGCAATATTTAGGTTCAGACCAGAGATTTTCCCCCACAGTACTTTTTTTTTTGCAGCTAGAGATCCTCATTCAGATAGCCAGCATCATTTAACCCACTTCCTTTGAGCCTAGGTCATCCTGGACCCAGGCCTAGCCCGTGACTGGACAGGAAAAGGAGAAGTAGCACAATGATAAGCTTATTCATTTTCACTCTGCTTTCTCTTCCTATCAGCATGCTTCTTGTCAGCACATGAACTGACTAACTGCTTGTACTGCTTCACGCTCATACACTCTAACTCTGCGGTTCAGGGACTGCAGGGTCCGACCAGGTATTATTCAGGTATGTAAATTGCATGCATTTAAAAATTTAAGAATAGTTTAAGAACTGCATTCATTTGTGTCTTTTATATCTGCCTATAGTTCACTTTTTCTGGCTCACCCCCACCCCTAATCTACACTTGCCACATTAACATGGATATGGGTGACTGGACAGACAAGCAGGTTTTTAATTTAAAGCTAACATTCAGGTTAAAGAAATATCTAAATGCAAGAACCACTTAAACTCTTTCTTGATGTCTTTGTCCTGTGTATTTCTTTGAAATCTGTGTAGTAATCCAGCATGAAGCTCCTTTGCACTTTGACTCCAAGCAGGGGTTTCCTGTTACAAAGACCAATTACTGCTGCTCTCTCTCTCACCTTGTGCACAGTGACTGGTCTTGTATCTTCCTTCCTGTAATTCTCTGAAGGCAGATTGTAATGGGTTGACCTGCTGCCCCCCCCTCCAACAGCTCTGCTCTCTGTCCATGTGTGCTTAACAACGATGATGTCAGCATTACATATACTAGGCAATATCTGTGTTTGCAACGTGGATTTATATCCTTTGTAGCTAGTTAGGAATAAATGTAAATAAAAGTTTTTGTGCTCAGAGTTCAGCTTTAATTAATACATTTAAAATATGTGTAAAATATATGTTTCCCAAAATATAACAGCAGGAAGCAAAGAAAATCCTCACTGGTATGAGAATATGAATGCTAAAAAGGTAATCTAAAATATATTAACCTCTTCGTGATGGGAGACGCACACTGTACATTCCGCCACGAAGTGCCCAAGTGACTGCTCACAAACACTGTATGTGATCAGCTATTTGAGGCTCTGTAATGCTTGCAACCACTGAGAATCAGCGGTTACCACTCATTAATGGATGCCTCAGTATTGAGGCATCCATTAATGAAAGAGGTAAGCTTTTTCAGACACCCGATCCCTTTCAGGAATTAAATGTCTGACAATGAGAGCAGAGCTGCATTTGCAGCTCTAGCCGTCACTGATAGCTGGTAAAGATCGGGAAATCCCGATGTATACCGGCTTTCTTTTTCTAAACTTTAAGCAATAGAAACACTTGGATACATGTTTCTTTTGCTGAAATAATGTTGCAGGTTTCTGATCATTGTTGGAACGATCAGAAAACCTTTAGTGACATCTGATCCTGAAATGCTACAGGATCTGTGTCACTAAGGTTATTATTGGCTTATCTTAAGTTTGACGCAGCCTAATAATAACCAAAAATTAATTAATTCAATGATCAAGCAGTAATAGTGAGATTAATTCACAATGACTGCTTGATATAATTAAATAAATAAAATAAAAATGTAAAAAATCTTTAAAAAAATAGTGAAAAGTGTAAAAAAGCTGAGCTGCAGATCTCTTTTTCACCCTAAGGGGTTAATTTGTTTAATTCAACACCCTCATGACGGTGATGTTCAAAGTATGTCACTTTGACTAAGTGTGACACTTAGGGGTTGATTTACTAACCTTATATACACGCCACGAACAAGTATACACCTCTGTAGTGTGTTCCCTCCCAGCATGATCTATTGGTGGAATCTAGACACCTTTGTAGTGTGTACACACCCAGCAGGTGTGTTGTGCAAAGCGCTGCATGAATTGCAAGGTGATGTTGTGTAAATTAGCTCTACGTTGTGTTGCTTGCGTTGATGAATGCAGGAATGTAAATGCATGAGCTATCCATTTTTGTCTAAACTGCGAAGCAGCATTATATATGCATCATGTGCATGATTTTTCCATATATGTAATTAGTGGAAATATGCTTTTAGAGACTTTTTGGTTGATAAATAAGTTTTGCTGTGTAAAAATCACACGCACCTAGTGCGTGTGTGTGTTTAGGTTAGTAAATCACCCCCTTAGTGACAGTGACATTATATGCCAAGTGATCACTTTTAGCTTTAGCTCTTAGACAAAAAAGATTAAAATGTTAGGTTTTAGTTTTAGGCCGAGAAGTACAGAAAAAAATCTAAAATCCTAAGAATGTGAGGATTTTCCAAATAAAGGACAAATAAATTGATCTATTTGATGGATTTTTTTTAGCTGTGCTATTTCTCTAAAAAAAATACTACAAATCAAAACTGGGGAAAAAGTGTCTTCTTTATGTTTTTTTTCCTCTTTTTTTTTCCTAAGTTAGGTAAACATATGTGATATAAATGGATAGCCCTATCTGTCCTCTAAAAAACAATATAGAATATGTGTGGGTGCACTTTGTAAGAAAGTATATTACTGACGTGGAAGAATCACACAGCAAAAATGTCAAAAGTGTGTCAGTCATTTACGAACAGAAACTGAAAACAAGCTCAGTCATGAAGGGGTTAAAAAGCAGAGTTTAACTTACCGAGTGATGTTATCCCTACATGAATCACAGTAACTGTACATGCATAATCCCAAATCCATTCCTCGACAATGAATACAAAAAAGACGCTGCTAACTAGAAATGTGGTCCCCAAAGAGATCAGATTGCCTGGAAAAAACACACACGAAAGACTGTGGGAAATATGTTTTTTGTACTTTTCAAGTAAGTAAAGTTGTAAGGTGAGAGTAAAAATTTATCTTTTCACATTTTTTATTATGAAAAAGGGATCTGAATAATCTACCTTTAATTTGGTTCACAAGGGGATTATTCAAATTTTGGATTTCGTACCATGGACTGTTAAATGTTTTTTTTTAATGAAAAAATTATAAAAAGGCATTCCCAAATACTGATGTTAATATACTAATAAGTGAATGATCACAAAGCATATTGAATAAGCTATCATCATCTTAATGACCCAATCAGGTACAATGGAAATTAACAAAATTATTTATTGATATTATCCCTTCTTGTTTTCTTATTATCAGGGCATTGAGCGTACAAGAAGCTATATTTTTTCTTTGAAGCAATCTGGATTAGAATAACCCAAATTAAATGTGCAGAAAAAAGGAAATTGAAAAAATTAACAATGTTAATTTCTGTGGGATGATGCCAGCATAGGGACAGCAACAACTAATGGACAAGGAAGGCTCAAAAAGGTAATCCCCCAGAAAACAGTTTCAGTGACATCAGATCCTCCATTTTCTTCTGTGGTAATTCACCCATAAATTGAGCACAGTGATCCAGCAATTATGAAGCTTTGGTCTTATTTGTAGGTCGCCAACCTCTAAAGGCTTTCTGTCTGTTTACTTGATGGAGGAAATCATATCTGAGGTTGGGTAAAATCATTTTCTAACCTTTAATAGTCATTCATTTTTTAAAGTCTGATGGGATAAAGCAGTAGTAGGGTCTTTACACAAGTGGGCAAATTACAGTTACAAAGAAAAAAACACAAATTTTCAAATAGAACAGTTATACACTGCCGCTCATTAATATCCATAATAAAATAATGAAAGTGATAGCTGTTAAGATATTAAAGAAAATCTCCAGAAATTATTTTTAGAAAGGCTTATTGAAAGCTTGATGTAATGTGTTAGTTTCCTTGCTGCTGTCCTTTCCAAGCCCTTTTAAAACTCCACTGTGAACACAGTGGTACCAGTAGCCAACCTGCATCTCAAATGACTTGACATAGCTGGCTCCATAGACTTCTAATGCACCATCTACTTTAATTCAAGAAATGTGCAGGGACCAGACTTGCTTGGTTCATAGTACTGCTGCACTCACAGTAGAATTTTTCAGTGCTGTATTGCAAAGGGCACAGCAAGAAAGTATGTGTTATTTAACACATTACACTTACCTCCATCTGTCCTTTCCTCCAAAAAAACTTAGAGTCCATTTACACATCTAAAACACCTGGATTATTTTCCAGCTTCAGAAGTATTAGAACAGGGGCGCCCACAATTTTTCGTCTGGAGATCTACTTTTCAAATGACAAGCTCATTGAGATCTACCAATGAATAAACACCTGCATTGAGGGGCGGGAGGGGACGTGGCGGTGCATTGAAGCCAATGGCACAGCAGCCAGGCTCCGCAGGCAGGCCCCTCGCCCACAGTGCGATCGCCTGCATTAGTGCCTGTGTTCCAAATGCTGCAAACACTATTTTTCCAGTCCAGACCGCACTGGACCGGAATGCAGGCACTAATGTGCCTGCGTTTCGAGTGCGGGTGATCGCACTGTGGGCGATGCCATTGACTTCAATACAGCCCCACACCCCCTCGCGCACCTGAACGCAGGGAGTCGGCCGGCTTACATTGCAGTGCTCCCCTAGAGGTCCCGGCGTCCTTTCCTCCCGTGCTGCTCGTGTGGCCGACGTTGCACATGGGTAGAGGTGTCCTGCCCCTTTCCATCTGCAGCGTCTGACACATTCAGCCGGCAGCCGCACGAGCACCATGGGAGCATAGCCGTAGCCAGCTCCTTTTGCGCCTGAGGCAAGAAAAAAAAACCTTTTTCAATTTATTTTTTTTAATATTTGTTATTTTATTTTCATTATTTCTTATTTTTTATTTAAAAATGTTAATTTTCCTAATGTAATTTTTTTTACTCTTGGGGGGGCTTCAGGGAAATATTAGCGGTCTAAACAGCCCCCTGATATTTCGCTTTAAAAATAGAAAAATAGCAGGGGGGATCCAGAGAAGCCCCAACCGCGGAAGGAGAGGACATCGCAGTCACTGGTAGATCGCGATCGACCTTGTGGGCACCCCTGTATTAGAACATGATTATATCAAGAATGTTCAAAAGGTACAGTGTGGACTACAATAAATATTTAAAAAATGCCCCAAATTTTTAAATGAGAAAATTACCTAGATAATTTTTATTCAACCAGGAAGGTGTGGTTTTAAAATCAAAAGGTCCAAGTTCATCAAAACTGTCCAATCTGTAAATATAAGGGAAACAGAGAATTTCACTTCAATTTGCCACATTCCAGACTTCATCTGCATCAAGTAAATTTATGAAAGACTAAGGTGGCTGAACATGCTGAGCATGTTCGCCGGACCCGAAGCCACACGAAGCAAGCCGATGTACGGCTGATTTCAGCCGATGTACGGCTGAAATTAGCCGTACCAGCCTGAAGTTAATAGCCGAACAGTGTTGGGCTCACTTCACTTCAGATCGGTCATTCACTCGGCTGCCCTCGGCAGCTTCGTGAATAGACCCCTAAGAATTGCTTAGGTCAACTGGCAGACTTGAGATAGGAGACATGCAAGGAAAAAAAATTTGGATTTCAGATCTGAAGTTGAAGCTGTGGCATACCTTTGTGAAATTGGTAAAAAAAAGAACATATTGGAGTAAACAATGCAAGGGGGTGTCTGGGACCTTGGACACCATGGAAGAAAAAGGTCACACCAGTGGAAGCATGTCCAGAGGAGCTAAATGGCAATGTGATATAGGGTTGAATTTTGTTTGCAGTTTCACATTCTACCAGTTCTTTCCAGACACAAGCGAGGTCAAAGGAATGCAGAGGGAGCGTGCATGCTCTCACAGGAATCATTATAGGCACTGGAAGAGAAAGGGGAGCCTTGATTTGTGTCTAGAAAGTGCAGTGACAGCTAAATAAGAGCTGTCAATCAAGAGACCGTCTCCTTTGCAAAGTGTTGTTGGTGAATGAAGAGAATTGAACTGTCAAAGTCTGTATCTCAGTTTCTATTGCACACAGATACATGGGATAAAGAGCAGACAATGTGGAAGTTAGGTGACTAGGCTGTGAAAAAAAATACAAAATAAGACTTTTTTTTACATTTTAAAGCCTCTTTAAAAGATTAGTCTTCCTGAATATGATATTTTAGTTTTTTTCAGTGGCAGTAACTCCTAACATTGGTATCAATGGGAGCAAAAATAAACACCTGCAGTGGTGGTCAGTGGCAGTAATATTAATACACTCCCTTTTATTAGTGGTCATTGACAGTGTTGTTAACCCACCTTTCATGGTGGGTCTTTGGCAGTAATGATTTAACCTCCCACCTTTTACTTGTGGTCAATAATATTAACCCCTTTTTATAAGTACTCAGTGGCAGTGCTTCCCAAGGGATATGATACCTGTAGCTTACTTAGCTCACCAGATTCCATCAAATACTGAAATATAGGAGGAAAACTTCAGAGGATAGACTGATCCTTCCATTCTAAAATAAATTGCTACTTTTTTCTAGCAAAGTATACTGCATATTGTAAAAAAAAAAAAAAGCATATTATAATTATTTTTAAATAGTGTGATGAGTGTGTTACAGGGCAGAGAAAATTTAGTCTAAAATTTCCACGCAGTTTAATGAACCAAGGCCATTAATTTAATTAATCAAAGATTATCCCATAATGTCATGCGTGCATCACTAATTTATTATTTTGTGAACCCAGATCAAACTCATTGCCATTTGCTAATTACAATTTATAACCTATTGTACACATGACCTTTGGATAGCTTTTTCTCTTTGGCAGATGGCCACGAGCATTAAATCCATGTTGCTTAAAACTTCTATGAAAAGATTTACAGTATTCAGAGTCTTCATGTGGCTAAAAAATGTAATCTACAAGAACTATTATTGATTAGTCTAATGATTTTTCCTAACAAAATAAAACAGATGTAAAATGTACAGTATATGTTTAATGGTGTAAGTTGACATTTTTGATCAATGAATGATGAAAAAATAAGAAATTATTTATATTTATGGGAAGACATGAAAAAGACACAATGACACATCTTGACAAGAACAGTGTCAGACAAAAACATATCTTAGCAAACACCTTGGCTGTGCAAAATGTGCTCCTTAACCTTACAAAATGTAATGCATAATTTAAAAAAAAATATTTGGCCTTCACAGAATGTAATCATATTATTCTAGGTATAGGATGCTTCATTTACAACCAGTTTAATATATTTCATATTTATAGAGGGCTGACGTTTTACACTGCTTTACCAAGTACATCAAAACAATAATATGTGATTATACAATGAACAGTATTGCTTTTTTTAGGAAGATCCTCATACTACATAGTTGCTGAAAAACAAAGAAAATTCAGATTGCAACTTCTATGGTTAGCTTACAGTATAACCTGTGGTTATATCACCATTTTCAGGATTTAAACAGTCCAATGGTTCAGTGATCATGAAGCTTGGCTCACAGTGGTCCTGTTTTATCTTTTCCTTCCTGCCCTTAGGGGAAAAGTGATATGTCAGCTTATAGAGCAGAGAACATCATTACTCCAACCACAACTGTTTTAATCCCCTTAATTGGTTTTTAATAGATGCTTTTCTTCAAATATTTTTTAAAGATTGCTTGTAATTATTCTTGATACAAATAGTTATGGTAATACTGGTTCGCAAGTTCACTGTTCTTGTGTATGTGGTGTGGGGACTAGTTGCACGGAGAGAAGGAGCCTGGAGAAGCAAGGGATAATGTAAATCTAGCCATACACAGTTGAATTTTGATCCTTTCCTGCTGGGTTGGCCAAAATTCATGACTCAACAAAATACAAATTTTTTATTGAATTTTGTCAAATTAGTCAATTGTAAAATTATTTGCTGAATAGTAAATGAAGCCCATCAGCCAATTCATTTGGGTATTTTGACAGCAACGGCAGAATACAATAGCTGACAGGGCAGATTTTTCACAATCCAATTCACAATTAGCATGCATGGGGGAATCAAATGATCTCTCATTTAGCTGAATTAAAAAAATGCTAAAGTCTATGGCCCACTTTAGTAAAACCTCTTTTTAATGTTCCCTTAGACGAAAACAAACATTTAAACCTTGCAGCCCAAGGAAGCTCCACTGCAAGGGTAAATTTTTATAGTTCAGCTTTAATAAAAGACCCAGCAGTAGCAGTATATGTCCACGTTTTAAACATTTTAGTAACAGACCGGGATTTTGGAATATAAAATACTTGATATCTGTAAAACACACATTTTGTAATGTAAACTGATAGCATTATTTTTTTATATGTTACTTACCCAAGTGCCAGAAAACATATGGTGTAAGTGAAATAATACACTGTGTAGAATGTAACAGTGCAAATAAGAAGGTTCTGAAGGACAACCTGCCAAAAAAATTAGATCTTCATTGCTTACATCTCAAAAAAATTCACAAAACACTGGTGTCATATTGCTCTGCCAGGGTTCTCAGCAACATCCCTACTGTGATTATATTTACTTCTTTTCAGCTTGGATTTGTCATAACGGTAGTCATTAGACATTTGCGATTCATTTCATTCTGAATTGTAAGTCGTACGAATTTTGGGAAATTCGTACATTCGGATGCGCGAATCCGTATTTCCGATAACTAAAATGTTGGATGCATCCACATTTCTTTCCTGAATGAAGTTTTATTGTGTTAGACATCAACTTTAAAAAAAAGTTTAGTGGTAGTTTGTACCAACAAATGTTTGTTACAAACGAAATGTCATTGCTCTAAAGCGATATTAGACAAAAGAAAACAAATTATTATTATTATTTTTTTTACAGTCCGCAGAAGAGAAAAAAAAGGATCTATTGATGTAATCCAACGTCAATCACGATGAACAATGCCTGCCGACTTGAAATAGAGGCAAAATGACAGCTCTGGCCCAAATTGTAAACATAAAGGCGGATGAGCCGTGATGTCACAGGGCTTGTTCCGCCCATTTAACATTCTGAGCTGTCATATAACACAAGCAGTCTTTACGAATGGCTCCCACGAATGCTATTCATGAGCTCCCGAAAGCTATTCGGGTCTGGGAGCAGAGGTGTCATAATACTATTCATATGTCACCTCGGCTCCCAGACACGAATGGCATTCGGGAGGTTCCGAATGGCATTCAGCAACACTGCTTGTGTTATATGACTGCTCAGAATGTCAAATGAGCAGAACAAGCCCCGTGACATCACGGCTCATCCACCCATTTGTTTACATTCCGGCTGGAGCTGTAATTTTGCCGGACTTTTTTTCCAAATCAGCAGGCGTCGTTTATCATGATTAAGGTTGGATTACATGGATGGATCCTTTGCTTTTTAAATGAAAGACTTGCCAAAAACTCTCTTTGTTTTTTGTTCAATTAAAGGAATTTTTCAAAAGTGTGGTGTGCCTATTTACTTTTAATTTAACTCTTTAGTGAATGAGTAGGGGTAACAACTACCCCTTACTCATTCACAAGGAGGAACGGCATCTGGGTGCCCCCATTATGAAAGGGGATACCTAGATGCAAATAAGCCCCTGTGTGGAAGAAGCCATTGTCCTCGGTGACATTGGGACAAGGTGCTTTTGCGGGGTCCCCTCGGCAAAGCACACTCCCCATGTCGAGGGCATGTGGCCTGGTATGGCGCAGTGAGGGGGGTGCTCGCTTAAAATTCCAAGGGTCTGGCTTGGAATTTTAGGGGGACCCCACTTTTGTTTTTATTTTTTTTTATTGGAGGTCTCCCTAACATTCCTATCAGACCTACAGGGTCTGGAATCAATTGTGTGTGGGGGGGACCTCAGGGTTTTTTTTTTTCTTCTGATGACTGTCATTTTGTTTTCCTTTGTCTAAAGTCACTTTACTGCAATGAAATTTTATTTGCACCAAAAATTAATTCGTACATACTACTGCTAACGAAATTAATGAAAAATCAGATAATTTATGGCAGCTGTTATACCTGCCAAAGGATTTGAATTTCTGTCCATGCATTTCAAGACTTTTACAGGTCTGCCACACAGCACAGCCGTATATGGTAGGGCAGGAGACCTGACTTTTCTCTGCTGCAGTTCAGTACTACTGACAGGTCTTGTCCCCCCCCGCCCGTGACGGGACAGTAAGAGGAGACGCAGCACACTGGTAAGCTCATGTTCCTCTCCCCCTTCTCTGCTACTAAGGAGGAGTAAGGAGTTGGGTATGCTGCTACATTTTGCTAAAGCTGAACTCCTGGCAAACATAAAATACAAGTTACCGCAGCTTTGTAATCAATAACATATAATTAAGTGAATTTTTTTTAATGCAAGCAGTGTAATAATCTGAATCACGATCTGGTAGCAGCCTCTTGTAATTCACTGTATAGCAGAACAATAATGCTGGGAATAGGAGAAGCAGCACAAGTAGCCAAATGCCAAAGAAAAATCAGGTCTTCTGCACTGCCAGGCAGAGTTGGGCTTTGTGGCATCTACATACATTCAAATCATTTGGCAGGTAAAACTGCTCCCATATATATATGTCATCTGTTTATTTAGCTGTTTGCCTGTTGAGTTCTGCTATAACTACATTAAAAGTGCAGCTACAGGAATACAACAAATTATACAATTAAAAATATATATATATACATGAACTGCTTTTATGGGGTTTTATTTTTTAGCCTATCTCAGAATTGCACAGCCCGAAAAATTTCACTTTCTTGTTTCCTGGTTCAGCTTTGCCACTCCTTGTGTCACCTTACTGCATACTGGAAAGAAGTGATGAAACTACTTCTGTCCAATCATCTCCTTGGAGGCAGAAAATTGATTTTGGAAATTGCAAACTTGATGCAGGAAATTGGGTTGCAACCTTCTTGGTTATATGGTGTAACCGGATGATCTACTCTCTACTCCCTATCTCCATTCCTTCTAACTAATCACTGGATAACTAAAAACCCGCTTGACTTTTCTAAATCTGTTGTTATATGACACGCTCGGTCCCAAGTCTAAGGTACTTCTTTGTTTGCCCATGTTGCTGCCTAGGTGACATGAAAGCTTTAAACTGGCTGTCCAGCAGTTGGGTAATCTCAGCCTACATAAGACTGCAGAACATTATGATGTCATTGCGAGGGAACCACTTGGCCCAGGCACAAATTGCAATGCTGGAACAACTGGCACACTCCCAGAAGAGGCACCGATGGGGAACATGACCAGCGGATTCCAATAGGTGAATATTTCTGTTATATCATTATTCTTTTTAATGGGGCAATAGGTGGGAGGGTGAATCATGTATGCCTGGAGATATACACAACAGTTTTGTATGATTTTTAAATTATATTTATTCAGCATTTTGTATTATTATTCTGCAAAATATTAAATCAATTTTCCACATCTTTATTTTCTTTTTTGAATGTAATTATTTAATTATGATTTAGATTACAGTTGCTTTCAACACATGTTTGTTTTATTGTTTTTTTATCTGCATTGTATAAAACATTCAATACAAAACAAAACCCCATTCAAAAGCAACTGAACATTTTTAACTGGTCAGAATGCTCCCTTAGATCTGGACAAACGTGTTTAAAAGTGACTCCGACCAATTAATTGGTGTTTAATGCAGGAAAACATGTATTATTCATAAGGTGTGCATACTGCCATCATTGTATAATAGAAAATCTGGTATTGGTAGATTTACATGAAGAATGGAGGGTTCTACCGTCTGCAATTAAGTGCAGGATATGAAAGTTAACTTTTAAGTGAATCAAAGGAACCCTTTACTTATCGAATAAAACTTGTGTCTAAAAAAGGTTGCTGGATGTTTCATATCGGTATTTAAATCTGTGATTTCAAAGTCAGAAACGGATCTGCTACAACATGAAGAACTGTATGAATAGTGGCAGCTTATTCTTTGGCTTGTATGGGCCCTAACAAGGGCACACAGAAGGTATTTCTGTTAAAGGCCTATCATAACAACCAATAGAAATCTGGTATACATCTATTGTAAGCAGATCAGCATAATAAGGTATTCACATTACAATGTTTTAATAATTATTTTATAATCTAAAATGTTTATATGAATCAGCTGAAGTGAATGACCTTAACCTAAACAATGTACAATACATGTTGAAGATAAAATATTGTATTACTATAAATCATATCGATAAACTGGCACTATCACAATTACACTAGTTTACTAGCAAATATTTAGCTAAATAATATAAAAGGTTGTGTTACATTTGTCTATATATTGCTAGCATAATGTTATTTTACCTTAGGCTCAGATACTTGGATCTTGAGTGCCATCAGAATATATTAGAACATGTAGAAAAATGTATAGATACATAAGCTAGGCAAAGCATTCTCTCTGCGCTGCTACAGAGAAGGTTGTGTATCTTGGCAGCTTAGCAGGATTGAACCAGCAAAGACTTAGACCATCTGCTATGATAATCTGTAAAGGAAAGGTCCATGCTATTGGCAGCTTGCTGATGAACTGGAAATCATTCTATGAAGTTAGCAGAATAAAGCATACTTTCTTTGAGTGGAATACATCAACATAAGCACTTAAATATGAGCACAAAATATTGTAGTATCATGAAATCAGTAAAATACTGCATTTACAAATTTTTTTGTTAAGGTGAATGGGAAAAGTTGCTTCTTTCCCGTAATACTTGTAGTCGTAATAGCTGTTTTATACCTGTAAAAATAAGCGTTACAAGTATGTTTTACAACACTGTTGTAGTTAGGCCCCACATGCTGTGATCACCTTCAGACGACCACACCTGAACGCATGCTATTTGCATCCAAGTGTGATCACCCACAGGTAACCACAGCATGTGCGACTACATGAAAATTGCCTGTGAACAGCTACAGGTGTTGGCGGCTGTCATTGTATTATGCAGCACGTCTCACCCATAGCAGGTCTCATGAGTCTCACCGAGGAATTCCGACCCCAGCCGCACGTGTAAATGGGTCTTAAACGCTTGCCAATTGTTATTTAAGTGCCATGTGACCGCAAAAAGTTTGGAATTCAAGATATACTCTTTATTTGCTAACTTAAAGCAGAATTCTAGGTAAAATGGTTCTTAACCCTTGCAGTGGGGCTACCCACACTGCAAGGGTTAAGTGTTTGTGTCTAGGTGCTACAAAAAAAGTTCTCTTCACCCAATCCTCTGAGCTGGCTTAGTCTTAGACTGGTCCCTGGAGCCTCTCTCCCCTTCTGCTGCAGTGGACAAAGGATCCTTGAGTCATCACGTTCTATATACAGTGTGTAGGACGTAAGGATGCAGAGGGATATACATCACTGGATAGAGTATGCAAGGGTAAGACCTGATTACTTTTTCTTGTGGCCTCTGTCACCGTAAGAGAGATTAGGGACCCCACTTTATCCTCCCATTTTTAGGGGGTGGGGTTCCCCTTAAAATTTTTAATTTTAACTTGGGGGGTTCCTTCTAACATTCCAACCAGACATAAAGGGTCTGGTATCAATTGGGGGGAACCTCACGCTTTTTTTCCCTCTTCTGCAGACTATTGAAAAAAATAAAATAAATTTATTTTGTCTAATGTCACTGTGCTTTGAAAATTCGTCCAGAAATGGACATTTGTACAGACTACCGAATCCGAATCCTGAAACAAATTGACTTTCGGACCTGAATCCCAAAAAAACTAAATAACGGAAAATCGGAATGAAAACGAAACAAATTTTTGCCGGTGCACATGTCTATTGACTAGAGCCGTGTTTCACAGCCTTTATTCAGTCATGGCACACTGTAAAAGTTTGCAAAATGTCGAGGCACCCCAGTCTAAAATGTAAAAAATTTAATTGTAAAAGACAATGTGTGGCCTTATCTCAAATAGGGGTCTAGTATGGATTTTAAGGGGGGCCCCACTCAAAAACACAATCATGTGGTTTTCCCCTTTACATCAGGAACCCCCCCCCCCTCAAAACAACAGCCCATCTTTACATTAGAATCCCCCTGTCACATTATAGTCCTTCACATCAGACGCCTCTCCTTAACATCATGGCAGAGTTGTGGAGACGGGGCAGGCTTGGATGAAGGTGAACTTCTGTCATTTCCTGAATTTATCCCACCCTCCCTGCATTAGCTGTATTTTCCATGGTGTTGTCGGTCTACCTGCACCATGGAAAGGCATGACACTGAAAATTTTGAGGCACCCCTAAGGAACCCCGAAGGCACCCCAGAATGCCACAGCACCTTGGTTGAGAAAGGCTGGCCTAGAGGTCCTTATCTTGTTTAGAACATAATGTCAATGTGTAGAGAAGCTTATATAAAATGATTATATTTCTGCTCACAATGGAAAAAACTATGCGGCCAATAGATATGCAGGGTAAAGGGGGAGGACGAGGGGGGGAGGACAAGGAGGAGGAGGACAAGGAGGAGGAGGACAAGGAGGAGGAGAATGAGGAGGAGGATACATAACATACTGTACATACATAAATAACATACAGTGAGTTCTATGAGAAAATATATAATGTAGTTAGATCTCTGATTACGGGAGGAATTGTACTTGCAGCCAGGTACTGGTAAATGTTACCTAATCCAGAATCCTGCAACATATTAATTAGCTCTGCAGCTACAGTGCACTTGCAGGCTTAGAAGTGGAAAATGACTATTCATTATGTGCCTACCTATATATCTTATACAGACAAAAGTAATGTTATTTTGCTTTCAATAAAGTGGGTGTGTATCTTTGTAATTACTCTCTGAACTACTCCACTCAAGATTATAAACAATTATTATTGTCCATTTGGTATTTTACTCAGCAACTAAAAAATTCCACTTCCACCCACACCAACATGCTGTTATGTGGATTGAGTCACACACATTGCAGGTCAAAAGAATGAATTGGTCCATCATGACAATTACTTTTTTGATACATGAAATAATGATACATAACACTTGTTTCTGTTACAATTTAGCACACATATGAAGAGGTAGTGTCTATAAAAGTCTAGCGTTAACAAGCGTTGAAAGAAAAGCATGTTAGGAGAAATATATGATTTACCACCCTGTATGAACGTACATATAATATTTGATTATGGCCATTTAATCTATCTTCTACCTTATAATGTATGTTATTGCTGTAAGCTATATGTATTTATGTTGTCACACTGCAATTTACAGTAGAAGGGAAAGCACTGTTTATGCTTAATGACTTTGCAAAGATGAAGAGACTTTTCATTATCCTTATGTCATGATTATGTTAATAATATTATTATTTTTTACTGTGCCCTATGGTTTTGATTTGTTTGTATTCAGTTCTAATATAAACATGTTTCTTGATAAGAATATTCTGTCATTTTTACTAGTTTAGCCTCTCAGGATTGTGGCTTTATGTAAGGAATCAGCAGCCTACGCTTACTTAATGGTGACAGCGACATGTCCTCCATCCATATGGCAATTTTTTAAGCCAGTACCTTTCTGCTCAGGCTGGCCATACTGCTCCTAGATTAGTCTTTCAGCATATTCTGGTCTACTGTTGTGCAGGCATATTCTGGGATTCTTTTTCTATAAGTGCCACCTGTTTTTACCATTCCCAATTGACATACCATGTTTTTGCCACCAAATGTTGTCACTCAGTCTAGCTTTTTGGCAAAAGCAGTATGTAGGAAAACACAATATTTAACATTTTTGACTACAAAGGGTCACCGTTCTTTAGGCAACCATGACAAATTAATGTATTAACATACAAAGCTATTTACTTGCAGTGAAACAAGACACTCCAAATTATTATTCTGCCAAGAAATGTAAACAGAATGAAATACTTAAGTGTGATACATGGTTACGTATGGTATTTCAAACTTCACCTTATTACACAGGAGGGTCACATCATGGTGAGTAAACCCATTTCATTTAAATTGTGATTGCTACTAAATCCAGAAAACAAACCAGAATTATCGATTGCCTAACAGTAGTGTTCTACGTTGCTATGCAACCTAGCATCATCTTGGTATGTACATGACATTATTGATGCTTGTGTAGCCAATTTCACATAATCCTTACACTGTGGATGCCACCTATTACCTAAGAATGGGGAAGCAGAGGTGGGAAACCCTTACATCATCAGTGATGCCCATTTTTAGGCTGTGGCCAAATGCTAGGAAACTGAGGCTGGTCACAATACATGGTTACTACAGTAATACTGCATTGGATCATTAAAAGAGAACTAAGGGGTAAGAGTTTTTCCCCACAGTACTCTTTATGGTCACGGGAGGACATATACTAACCTCCTCACGGGATCCAAAGCTCAGTATATTTCAGGCTATTTCCTGTGATATGCTGAGAGTGATGCGGCTGGGACGGATCCCAATAATACTGTCAAGATCCACCGAGCTGCGTGAGTGACAGCTGGCTCTGCAGAGCCAGCTGTGCCTGCCCCCTCCCCCATTCGTTCCTCCCCTCAGCACTGGAGCATTGGAGAGGGGAATCCCTGCAGGGAGCTCCTTTGCCATCATTCGGCTCTAACTATGAGGATGAGTGGAAATCACTCACCTCATAGTTCTCCTTTAACCTTCTTGGCGGTATTCCCAAAGTGTGGCTCCTATTACCAAAAGCAGTAACCCCGAGCCACACTCGGGATTACACAGCGCCACACTTACCTTCTCCCTACGAGCCGCGCTGTGTCCTCCGACCGATGCCGGCATCCGTCTCCCCCCAATGTTAATGTCAGCACTTACCTTAAATGATGTCTCTTAATCCGATCTTCTTCTTCTTTCCTGATGTTTTCATCTGTCCCTCCAGCGGTGCGGCGGCTCTCCGATCCAGCACTGACTCCTCTGCTTGCTGGCATTTCTGATCCCACGGTGTCTGCATGCGGGTGCACGTGTCCATAGACTTACCTTGCGTCTCTGCTCGTCTCCTGGCTGAGAATCCGAACTATGCATGCGCCCGTCCCAAAATGCTTTGCGGCCGCCCAAACAGTTTTGTTTTCTCGGGGATGGGAGCGCGCAGCGAAAATAAGGTAAGTTTAAACCGCTGTTAAAGCGTTTTGTTGTTTTTTTTTCAACTGTTTGCCTATAACTACTGCTTGATAGCAGTAGATATAGGCAAAAAATGGGAGGGTTTAGAACCCCTTTAAGTTCCAGCCGCTGTCTAAAGAGCTGAACTGTGCATACAACCCTGTAAAAAAACAAAACAATAGAAACTATACAAAATAATGATTGCAAGTAAGGCACTCATATGTTGATTAAGTTAATATAACAATAAGTACACAAATTGTAATATGTACATTTAAGGACAGTTACAACCTAATATGGAAAGTATATAAAATTGATTGTATACATAAAAATCAAGCATATAATAAGCCAAACAGACATACCATATTACAAGTGTGTAGCTCGTATATACCCCTTCTCAGCAGCATCTTTTGTATTGAAGGCTCATTTTTGGGACAAAGTCAGAGGAATCCACTCACAGTGCCCAGCTCAGCACACTTTGATTGGAAAACCCACTGGGCTGAACGAGAGAGATCTTTACCTGTTAAAGAGGAACTTTACCCTATCTTTACCCATATCTTCAAAAAAACAACAAAGGCACCTTTAAAAAATATTTAATAATGACAATCTACAAACATATTGTGCGTCCGTATGCACGAATAAAAACGTGCACATTTTATTAGACACAGCAACCACCACAGTCAGAACAAGTGGCAACCACCCAGAAAATTTTGCATGTACTTTTTCCACATTACTCATTTTTAGCTGTGCATTTGAATGCGCAGGTATGAAGGGCCCTATTAGAATCCATTGCCTTATGTGTTTTGCGCATGTTGCATGGAGCATTTTATCCGATCACACTGCATCGGAACGCAGGGCATTCCTATACCTTGCATTCCGGTGTGGGCAACGGCACTGCAGGCGGGGGGCGTGTCTGTGCTGCCCTTGACATGAATGGCACCACCACTCCCAATCCCAACCCAGAACGCGGCATGGCTTGATTTCTGTGATCCAGTGCTTTCTGGTCTTGAACCGTGACAGAATGCTCTGGATATGTTGTGACTGGGCCCTCACACCTAGGTGGCAGCATTTCGATGCAGGTTTTTATGCGCATAAATAAAGTTGCGCGCTTTTGTGAGCAGATTGTAGCTTATTGATGTTAATGAGCAAAGTGTGCGCAAAAACACAGAAAACACGTGTTTTCCAGCATTTCCCATTGAGTCTATGGGCCCAAAACGAGCTGTAATATGTAAAAAAAACTCACTTTTTCCAGCGTCAGGCTTTTTTCTTATTGCGACAAATCGCTCAGATGTGAACAGGGCTATTGAAATGAATGGGATTTTTGGGGGGCATTTTTTTAGGGCAGAAAAAGCACTACAAAATGCTCAGTGTGAACCACGCCTTAAACTGTAGTTCCACTGACAGATTTTCACTTACCTGTACCTAAGGAATGTTGAAAGGTGCTGTGGCTTCTGACTAGGCATTTGATCCAAATGCCTTGATAAATGTGCCAGCTACAATTGATAAGGTCTTTGGCCAAATAACTTTTACTTTTTTTTTTAGCCTTTGTATGCAGTAGATAAGTAAACTATAATGCTGTGGATACTCCTAGACAGAAGAGCTTGACATTAGAACAGCTGGAAGTGGTGCACCTTGTGGATGCTGCCATATCTGAATGGTGAGAGCTGATGAGGATATCACCAGGATCTTTGTATCTGACCATTGAAGAAACATATTGAGGTTTAGGCATTTTTTTTTATTTGTGCACACTGTTGAGTGCAAGTAATAATGTGAGTACAGTTCTTGGATGTTGCTTTTGTTTTATGCTGTGTACCGGCCTGAATCTTCTCTTTGAGTTCCTACTGGGAATCACATCGCCTTTGGGCTACATACATAATTCTAGATAATTTTAGAAGATTACTGATCCCATGTAAGGGAGCACGCACTACTGGTCATACTAAGATACTTTTACTGTTCTTGAGTGGCTCCATAGGACCCTGAAAGGGAAATGAGCCAGCCTAAAACAGCGTGTGCCAGTAAACTGTGTGTGTTTTTCCACAAACACAAAGGCACAGAAAGGCAAAACACTCCTCTGCTCCTCCAACCTCACTCACCCCTTCTTCTTTCTCCAAGCTAGTAGATTGATAGCTGCTGGCGACTGCTCTGCCCCTTGTACTGGGCAGGAAGTTCAGGGAAGCTGAGCTGAGAGAGTTGGCGACTGATGTTTGGAAACATGACTGTAGTTGTAGTAGTAGTTGGGAAAAATTTGTTTCATCTGGATTCATTTTTGAAAAAAAAAAAAGTTTGAGTGTTTAGTACTACTTTATTTAGCAGTTATATTAAATTTAGTGCTGCACAATAATTATTGTATATTTTTTGGCGTGAGATATTCATTGAGGTAATAGCAGCTATATAGGGTTAAATAAGGTTTATTTACACATTTTTAGTATAAAACTTTCTTTTTCTTTAGTTGCATGGTGTACTTCTGTCTTTCTACCCTGCACACTGTGCCCAATTCTGTGTGTTTACATTGTATTTTTATTTCTTTTCCTAGTTTGACCTACATTTTTACTATGTTCCAGTCACCATGTTCCTTCTTCTCATGGGTTCCCAAAACCCCTACTTACAGCCAGCATATAATATGTTCATGAAGAACTCTTTATCTTAAGCAAAGAAGTTGTTTTCAAAGGCTTAGGCAATTCCAATGTTTTCCTTGGTTTAGATATTAGATTAAAAAATTAAAAAGAAAACAGAGTGACTAGAGACAGAATTGAAGATGCCTCACAGCTATATGCAGGTGTGGCTTCACATGGCAAAACAGGTATATTATTCACAAATATTTAACAGGCAAGGTTCCCAAAGGAAGACTGCGGGAGATCAGAGGCCTTGTGGATTCTTGTCTCCACAAACAGGTAGGAACAAAACTGGCAGGTCAGATCTCTAGTTTTTAATAAACTGATTAGATATGTAGTGTAGCTTGTTATTGGCAAAACACTGAATAGTCAAATAGTTACTTTGATTTTGGTGACCAGTGTTTGGAAGAATAGCATGTTAAAACATTTGTCTTAAAAATGGAATGCATGTCTGGTAAAACAGAGGAGCAAAGCATTGTGGGAGTGGAGGAGGGGGATCCTGTCATTCATCTGTACCTCCTCCACTCACAGAATGCTTTGCATTGTATAAAAAGAATGTAAGGCATTCCATAAAAGCATGAGGGGGTGGAAGGGGAGGGCAAGTCGTACCAGTCTTTCACTACAGCAGAGGGAGTTAACCTCCGCCGCACTGGAAGTTCTCTTCTGTGAAGAGGATCCAGCATCAATGAAGAGAACACCTGTACAGGAACCATCAGCCGCTAGGATGAAGGATACCATTTATTAAATGTAAGTTATGTCTCTGGTGCTGTATACCCAAAAACATTTTTAACTAAACTTCAGTTTTAATATATGTAGCCTTGCTTCAAACACAAAACACCTTTTTTATTTTCCTGCAATTTTTATATCCACAGAAGAGAGTATGGCTTCAGAAGTAAGTTATAATGTATAACTTGTAGCAGTCCTCATCCAAAATGTAAATGCAAGCATAACAAAGTAACAGCTACTATACCTCGATAAACTTAAGATCCTAGTGTATAGGTAACTTTTTATATTGTAAAGAAATATTGACCAGAAATATGCAATACTGTATGTCAATCAAATTTGAATATACAACAATTTCCTATAAAGTAGATTGCATGGCGACTAAATGTTTAAAAAGGTAGCTAGGCAACAGTGTTGCTAGGAAGACAAGGTTAAAATGTACAGTATATATTAGTTGAGACAGATAAAAAATATCAATAGTAGGGATGAGCTTCAGCTTCAGATTGAATTTGAGTTCAAAACAACCTGTTCAGAGTTTGGTAAATGGGTGAAAACAAACTGTCCATATTTGGCCAGTTTGCCCACCCAAGCCTCTGGCTAATGTAGCCAAAAGTCTGACTTTTAGGGGCAGTAGCATTACTGCTGTTAAACAACATGGCAGATCCCTGATAGCTTCTGTTTGTAAAAAAGCTGGCCATTGACCAAATACAGTGATGATCGTATTTGGTCAATTACATCATCCAAGCAACCTTACAGCTTGTTTATATACAGAAGCAAGCAGGGATCTTTAATTTGTGATAGCAGTAGTAGTGGGTAAAGATCACTGCGTGCTCCAGGTTGTCATGTAGAAGTGAGTTAAAAAAAACTGAATACTTCATTAGTAAATGGACTGATCTTTCTGCACCTCACTATCAACATGGGGACAAGGTGCCTTGCAAAGTACCTTCCTAATGTTGAAGTTATGTAGCGAATGGGCAAACACACCAGCCATATATTTGGCCAGTTACTCAACCTCTCCGAGCCACTGGATGATGTTGTTGGAAGTCTATCATTTAACAGTGGTAAAGAGACAGGCCAAGGTCAAAACAGGAAGTCAGCAGAGATGAGCCGTGATCAGGAATGGACGAGCAAATGAAGATGGGTTAGGAGAAAAACCTGCTCACAACAGGAAATCAGAGCAGAGGTGAGTCTAGGGGCAAGCCAAGTCAAGAACGGGAAACAGCTGAAGATCAGCTAGAAACTTCCTAGCTCAGCTCCATTTCTTTCATAGGCCACCTGGTGCCAAGCCTGGAATTATCCCCTAGACCTCACTATCACTTATTGTTGTAAAACACGCTATTTCTATTTTTGTACATATAATGTGACCTATTTGGTTAAGAAAGGTCTAAATATAATATCAACAATTTTTAAGAAGACCTAAGAAACATCCAAAAGTGATGAACTGTAGACAAGCTTTCTGTTTATATTAACAAACAACAGTTTCTGTCTTGACACTTTTCTATTTCTTTCCCATTGCATCTAATTTTATTCCTACTAATTAGCTGAACACAGTAATTTGAGAGAGGCCTGAAATTCCCTGGGTATTGTGGGATTTTATGACTCGCACATTTAGGGATTTTAGCATGATGTCCCTCGGTTCTCCTGAACCGAAGGGGTCCTGGTGCCGAAGCTAGCCGAAGGATCGGCCGAAGCTACGGCCAGATCCTTCGGCAGCTTTGTGAATAGACCCCATTGTCTCTATGGTGAGTATGAACCTCAGGACAGTATGATTAAGGTTAAACGCCTTAAATTGATGTGTTATCCCTTTCAGATAGATAAGCACTGGGAGCTTTTTCAAGAGATATCCAGACATTTTTTTCTCAGCATGATGGGATCGCCCCCGTGAGATTTTGTTTTGTCAGCATGACATTTTCTGTTTAATGTTTACATAGTTTACAATTATACTCACTGGGGCTACCTGAGATCAGGTCTAAATGTTTTCAAACAGCTGACTTAATTATCCACTTTATTTGGTTAATTTAGGTCAGGGAGTAATTAATTTTACAGTATTGATTGCACACTTCATTATCGTCCACACCATGGAGATTACATAAAAAGGGCTCAAGTTATTTTCTTCTCTGTCAGGTACCAATTATATTCTACTAGATCTGATGTAATTTAGGTATATACCTATTAAAGTATAATACAGCTATGCAGAAATAGCAAAAACAAATTGTTTAAGGAGTATGTAATTCTACAGCACTATAGCAAAATCAAAAAGTACTAAAGAATGTTTCCCCTGTAAAGAATAGGCACAGGTGGCAGGTTGGGTATGTATAATATCTCTTTTAGTAGTTTTTTAATTCTATCACTGGGTTGCTTTAAAGATCTAAGGCAAGCTAAAAACACCGTATAAGATGACACTGTTTGTTTAGGTGTGAGCACTTTCCTCTGCAAATCTGTATTTCTGTCCTCCAATCCTTGGGTCCTAGCATGAGGCTGAACACTACAAAGATATATTGATCAAGCTGATATAATTTTACTGTCAAATGCCAGAACCTTGTGGAACAGTAGAAGCTTTTGCATTTGACAGTTGAGAGACAGGGGGTTAAGCATAGAGCAGGGAGGGATGGGGCTTGGTCAGTATTTAAAGTGAAGACAAGAGTTGTGTATAGAGAGATAATAGGTTTCAATAGTCCTACTTGGGGCACAGGGATAGATTTAATGGCTAACAAAGATACTGTTTGTGAAATTCGAATTATTAGCTTGGATGGTTTGGCCAATAACTAGCTATTTTTAGCTTAATTTTTTTATGTAATCTAATTTTGTATATATATA
>NW_017307532.1:340290-343159 GCF_000935625.1 Nanorana parkeri | reverse complement strand
ATAATGTGTGTGTGTGTGAATGTGATAGATTTAATGTAATATAATTTTAGCTAATTTTAATGTTTTTTTTCTGTACACTGACTGTGCTTCAGTTCTCCTCTCTCGTTCTTCATCTGTGCAAGTCTATGGGGGTGATTTACTTACCTAAACACACACACGCACCAGGTGCGTGTGATTTTCACACAGCAAAACGTATTTATCAACCAAAAAGTCTCTAAAAGCATATTTCCACTAATGCCATATATGGAAAAATCATGCACATGATGCATATATAATGCTGCTTCACAGTTTAGACAAAAATGGTTAGCTCATGCATTTACATTCCTGCATTCATCAACGCAAGCAACACAACATAGAGCTAATTTACACAACATCACCTTGCAATTCATGCAAGGCTTTGCACAACACACCTGCTGGGTGTGTACACACTACAAAGGTGTTTAGATTCCACCCATAGATCATGCTGGGAGGGAACACACTACAGAGGTGTATACATGTTCGTGGTGTGTTTATAAGGTTAGTAAATCAACCCCTATGTGTCAGCTCTGACTGACTGGAAGCAGTTAGTACAGTTTCTCCTGATGTTTGAAATGGCCAACACTGCTAAGAAAAGGACTGGGTCTTAAAAAAAAAGAACTAGAGTTTAGGGTGAATGGGACTCTAAAAGGTTTACAAAATGTCCAGTATGTGTGCCGTAAGGGAGGTGTACAGTAGTCCTCATGTCAATTAAGTGTCATAGTACTCTTCAGTTGTACATCCTGGAATAGTACAATTCCAGGCAGGGAATGCTAACTACATTTGTTGACACACAAATAACCAATGAGGGCATTTTTCACATACAATAAATGTCAATTCATTAAATATGGAAGAGCAAGCAAATGAAAATGTGAAAGGATCTTAAAAAATACATTCTGGTAAAATCTGCAGTATAAAATATGTATGCAGTGGAAATACACCATAGTATTCCCCTAATTACTGCTTTGATACTCTTCTCTAGCAAGCTAACTTTCCACTTTAAATTAAGTAGTAATTATCCATATGCTTTATAAATGCAGGAGGAGCCATGAGCACAACTATACTAATATTATCCACTCAACCATGTTTTACAGCCCACTTATATTATTTTCCCAGTACAGCTGCCTGGAGACATGTAGTACTGATTAGAGGGTTGTCATGGATACCTCCGTCCTGTGTTTAGGTCACTCGCCACTTGTGTAGATTACTTTCACCTCTCACTGAATATGTAAAATCAACTCTGAACATTGAGACAGCAGCAAAGTTGCAAAGGCCCCTGTCTTGTAGAATCAGTTGTGTACTGAATAGCATATGGGCTATTATAAGCATGTCTGATGTGCCAGGCTCATACATTTAAGGGGGAATGATCATACTTTTTATGTAAATATAACAAAATACCAGAGCCTGAGCTAAAACTAGGTGGATTATTTATTATATTTTAAAAATATATTATTTATATTTGGAGTCTTTCCTTATTAACAAACAATCATGTGCCAAGCTAAAATCAAGTGAAATAGCAGATAAAAACATATAGAACTCTATCTCTCTATAAACTGCAGAGTCGCATGCTAGACTATGGGTATTCAAAATTCATATAACAAGTGCTGCACAAAAGCAATCAAGTCCATGTGACATCACATCCAGTGTAAGAAAAAATATAAAGTTCTTATGAGAAGATTCCAAAAAATCATGACATACAGAGGCTTTAAAAAGTGACCATCAGTCTTAAAGGATATCCTGAAAAAAACGCAACCAAAAGAATGTTCCAATCCACACCTAGTGAATACTGATGTGGAGAGGGGTGCTCTCCTGAGATAATGACCGGTAAATAGAGTCTCCAAACCCAGTTCCCTTCTAAGGGGAGGAACACCCCTTATCACGGTAACGCCAGTTCCAATCAGGTCAGGCACATGTGTAAACCTGAAAAGAGACAAGCGAAAACACATAGCACATACCATCCAGCAAAAGGAAATGCTATTGAATAAAAAGGTACTCACATAAAAAACGTTGGTAATAGGTAAAATGGACAATCCCACTAAGGGTGCCCACAGAAACGAAGCAGGAATAAAGGACCCTTTCGTCCTTCCGGCTCAGCTGGAAAAATGACATCAGAAACTCCACCCTACGCGCGTTATGTCTCACGTGACTTCTTCAGGGGTCTGTGGTCTCCGACTTCTGAACTTCTATTTAAGCTATAAAAGGGCCTCGGCACCTTGTTTATTTATTCATCTTTGTTTCTTTAATTATACTGCCTAGTAGCTTTTTCTTTTTTTTTTACTGGCGCAGATCATTATTGTTCATAGACTTTCCTCATAGCTGAGCTCCTTCATGCCTCTTATGAATTTAGTTTCCCTTCGCTGCATTTTCCACAACATCCTTTATGTGACCTGGTGCCCAAAACTGAACTGCATATTCCAGATGAGGTCTTACTAATGCTTTGTACAGGGGCAGGATTATGTCTCTATCTCTGGAGTCTATACCCCTTTTAATACAAGGAAGTATTTTGCTTGCTTTAGAAACTGCATATGCTATTATTCAGTCTATGATCTACCAGAACACCCAGATCTTTCTCCATCATTGACTCCCCCAAACATACTCCCCCTAGACAGAGTATATGAAGCATGTATGCTTTTAGTACCCAAGTGCACAACTTTACATTTATCAGCATTTAAACCTCATTTGCTACATAGATGCCCAATAAAACAGTGCATTCAGTGGTGTGTTAAAAAAACAAAAAAACTATACTTTTAAAAAACAAACCACCACATTTATAAATAACTGCTCTTTTCTTTGTATGGGAAACATCATCTGTGTATTAAATGAAGCAAATGTCAAAATAAAAAAGTGTGCTTAC
>NW_017307532.1:330561-335463 GCF_000935625.1 Nanorana parkeri | reverse complement strand
TTATTTATTATATTTTAAAAATATATTATTTTTATTGGGAGTCTTTCCTTATTAACAAACAATCATGTGCCAAGCTAAAATCAAGTGAAATAGCAGATAAAAACATATAGAACTCTATCTCTCTATAAACTGCAGAGTCGCATGCTAGACTATGGGTATTCAAAATTCATATAACAAGTGCTGCACAAAAGCAATCAAGTCCATGTGACATCACATCCAGTGTAAGAAAAAATATAAAGTTCTTATGAGAAGATTCCAAAAAATCATGACATACAGAGGCTTTAAAAAGTGACCATCAGTCTTAAAGGATATCCTGAAAAAAACGCAACCAAAAGAATGTTCCAATCCACACCTAGTGAATACTGATGTGGAGAGGGGTGCTCTCCTGAGATAATGACCGGTAAATAGAGTCTCCAAACCCAGTTCCCTTCTAAGGGGAGGAACACCCCTTATCACGGTAACGCCAGTTCCAATCAGGTCAGGCACATGTGTAAACCTGAAAAGAGACAAGCGAAAACACATAGCACATACCATCCAGCAAAAGGAAATGCTATTGAATAAAAAGGTACTCACATAAAAAACGTTGGTAATAGGTAAAATGGACAATCCCACTAAGGGTGCCCACAGAAACGAAGCAGGAATAAAGGACCCTTTCGTCCTTCCGGCTCAGCTGGAAAAATGACATCAGAAACTCCACCCTACGCGCGTTATGTCTCACGTGACTTCTTCAGGGGTCTGTGGTCTCCGACTTCTGAACTTCTATTTAAGCTATAAAAGGGCCTCGGCACCTTGTTTATTTATTCATCTTTGTTTCTTTAATTATACTGCCTAGTAGCTTTTTCTTTTTTTTTTACTGGCGCAGATCATTATTGTTCATAGACTTTCCTCATAGCTGAGCTCCTTCATGCCTCTTATGAATTTAGTTTCCCTTCGCTGCATTTTCCACAACATCCTTTATGTGACCTGGTGCCCAAAACTGAACTGCATATTCCAGATGAGGTCTTACTAATGCTTTGTACAGGGGCAGGATTATGTCTCTATCTCTGGAGTCTATACCCCTTTTAATACAAGGAAGTATTTTGCTTGCTTTAGAAACTGCATATGCTATTATTCAGTCTATGATCTACCAGAACACCCAGATCTTTCTCCATCATTGACTCCCCCAAACATACTCCCCCTAGACAGAGTATATGAAGCATGTATGCTTTTAGTACCCAAGTGCACAACTTTACATTTATCAGCATTTAAACCTCATTTGCTACATAGATGCCCAATAAAACAGTGCATTCAGTGGTGTGTTAAAAAAACAAAAAAACTATACTTTTAAAAAACAAACCACCACATTTATAAATAACTGCTCTTTTCTTTGTATGGGAAACATCATCTGTGTATTAAATGAAGCAAATGTCAAAATAAAAAAGTGTGCTTATAATAATAAGTATAAATATTATAAATATAAATAGCATTAATAATAATATAACAATGCAGTATAGAAATATAAATAGCATAAATTAATGATTATTATGATGATAACAGGATCAAACAAAAACACATGCAGAAAAAATAGAGCAGATAACAAAACAAAAGATAAGCGTATGAAAGTGAAACAAAATTCCCAGATTAATGACTGCGTATATTCACTCCCCTGTGGACCTAGAGTAATCATTTGGCATCTGTTAATATTTGACAGTACCTAACAAGCTGTCTGCTCCTAGTGCTTGGTGTGTGCACTGAGCTACAGGATCAATATCCAATCAAGATATACACATGTGACTCCGACATTATTTATCATCTGAATGACGTCCAGTCTTCCTGGTGGAGGATGAGTGTGCTCACTGGACTTTAGCTGTTATGTTTATTCATTTTCAGTTCACATTCAGTAACATCCCCAAAAATACTTACACAATACACTAATACTGATCTGATGGTTGTGCTTTTCAGGTGTTTCTGGGAAAATATCACAGTGAGCTTCATACTTTAGCAAAATTGTTACAAAGAACAGCTGTCTGTGTTGCTTATCGTAACCAATAGGGACGAGTGAACCAGGCCGGGCTTGGCTTGCGAGAGGTTTGGCTATCCCAGAAAAAAGTCAGCAAACTTAGCAGGAAACCCCTTTGAAGTCTATGGGAGCCGAAGCTTGCTATTTTTTTTCAAGACTAATAAGTAATCTATTGCTGAAATAAAGATATGTGGAGATATCAAAGATATACTTTGCCATGGCGAACATGTACTGAAGCAAACTTTTTTTAATACCATAGAGCAGGGAGAGAGCCTTCCTGTGCAGCTTAAAGAGCAATTTTGAAAATACACAAATCCTTCAATAAGATGCTCGGAACAGTACAGTCTTAAAAGTGCAAATGGAAAAAAAACAGTGTGGGGATCCCCCTAAAATTACAACCAGATCCTTATCCAGGCATCTATATGTTAAGGTATCCACATTAATATCTACTCCACCCTGCCTGAACTGCTGTCTGTTGAAAAATCATGCTATGGTATCCACATTTAATTTCTGCTCAACGGTTCTTCTGATTTGACCTACAGCTGTATATCTGATGCCAATATCATTGACATAAACTCACTTTCCTGTTTGTTTAAAAGGCGAAGTTATCTTCATGATCTATGCCTGTCTTTTCCTAGTGTAAAAAGTTTGAACTTTGATCCATGTGTCTTTGATCATTTCCTTTGATTAATTAGTATATACCCCTTACCCCATAGTCATATCAATTTAGATGTGCATATGGGGGAAGGCACATTTGCAAAGGGCACAGGCTCTTTTGCTATGTCTATTTGAAACAAAGTGTCTATCTGAAATTAAGTGTCATCATCATCGACGCACTTAAAAAAGGCACAAAAATATATCAATATTGCTCCTGACAGACTGCAGGTGATCCTGTTTTCCCCATCCACCTCTTCCAAATCTGATTTCTACTCTCCATCACTTAACATGCTTTCTCTACCATTGCTTTTCACAATTGTGTCTTCTCTTCTTAAACTGCCTTGCCTTAACCCCATAGATTATATATATTTCACGCTCTCCCTTGCCTTCTCCCTATTACTGCACTCATCACCTTCTGCTCATTCTGAACCCACATGCTAGGGTTACCCCCAGGACACTGGGGGATGTGCGCTCATATAAAACTCCCTTTCGTCCGCACATCCAATCACTATCCAAATCCTGCCACCTTCATCTTCGTAACATCTCCAAAATATGCCCCTTCCTCACCAATGAAACCACAAAGCTACTCATCCACTCACTCTTTATCTCTCGTCTTAACTATTGCAACTCCCTCCTGATTGGCCTTCTACTACACAGGCTGTCCCCCCATTCAGCCTATCATGAATGCTGCTGCTAGCCTCATCCACCTAACCAACTGCTTAGTGTCTGCAACCCCCTTCCGCCAATCCATCCACTGGCTTCCAATCACCCAAATAACAACCCCTTGCAAAGCCATCCACAACTCTGCCCCTGGCTATATCTCCAACCTTGTATCAAAGTATCACCCTAACTGTCCCCTACACTCCTCCAAAGACCTCCTGCTCTCTAGCTCCCTCGTCAACTCCTCCTAAGCACACCTCCAGGACCTCTTTAGAGTCTCTCCCATCCTCTGGAATTCTTTACCCCAACCTGTCCATCTATCTCAACTCTGATTGCCTTTAGGCTATCCTTAAAGACTCATTATTATTATTGTACAGGATTTATATAGCGCCAACAGTTTGCGCAGCGCTCATTTCTTCAGGGAAGCCTATACCGCCTCAAACTAACCACTGAACTATCACTTTCTCAAACAATTCATCCCCACACAGCTACCTCCTCATGTTTTACTTGCCCCTCCCTTTTAGATTGTAAGCTCTCACAGACAGGACCCTCCTTACCATCTTGTCTTGAATTGTATTGTAATCATAATGTCTTCCTTATATTGTAAAGCGATGAGCAAACTGTTGGCGCTATATAAATCCTGTATATTAATACTATAATAATGTAGTCCAGGTGGTCAGGAAAGGGGGATCAGCTAGCATGCCCCCCTCCCCCCCCCCACTTCCACACCAGGCCAAATGCCTTTTCTGCTATCCAAATGCCTTTCAACACTGGGGGCGCTTTTCAAAGGGGGACTTATAAAGGATATCTGCCCCCTCCCAGGGGAATGAGTACAGTGGTACATACCCCTTTACCATCCCTACAAAGTTAAAAGCAAATAAAATTACTGACACAGTGAAAAAAAACCTTTAATAAAATGACATAAAAAATGTAAACAATGTCCCCTAATGTGAATCATTCATCGATCACATTGTCCAGCGATGTAGATTAATCGTTGTTCACAACTGATGATATTCCTTTGCCCCCACCTGACCATGTTTCCCGTTGCATTATTGCTGCTAAATGACAGATCCCTAGCTGCTAGAATGCAATGTAATGAATTTAAACAGCCAGGGATTCTGGGTCATTGACCATATTTTATTAAGAATCCCTGCTACTGTGATTACATTCCTGCAGTGCTGAGGATCTGTAATGTAATGATAATAGTGTGGCAGGGAAGCAGCACCAGATTAATGGTCCCTCTTGTGGCCCTGGGGACCAGGGGGTGGGGGGCATGAGAGCAAGAGCCTCTCCTGCATCTGAATCATCCAGCTGTGTCCTGCACTGTGCAGGACTGAGAAAACAAACTGATCTCAGTCCTCCTGATTAAACTGCGTGACAGTACCTGGGTTTATTTAGAAGTTTCTTAAAACTTTTTAATGTTATATGTAGTTCACATGAATAGGTATTTAGTTTACATGGTGTTGCATATAGCTGTTATCTATAGATGGCATGTATTTGTATATAAATATCTCTATGATTACATAGACTTTACACAATATTTACAGACATCATATTTTCGAAAATTGGTTATATATATATATATA
>NW_017307532.1:326370-330545 GCF_000935625.1 Nanorana parkeri | reverse complement strand
ATGTATATATATATATATATATATACGCTATATTGCCAAAAGTATTGGGGCACCCTTCCAAATCATTGAAATCATTGGATTTAGGTGTTCCGGGAAATTTCCTTGCTACTTAATATTCCACGGTCAACTGTTAGTGGTATTATAACAAAGTGGAAGAAACTGGGAACAACAGCAACTCAGCCACGAAGTGGTAGACCACGTAAAATGACAGAGTGGGGTCAGAGCATGATGAAGCGCACAGTGCACAGAAGTCGCCAACTGTCTGCAGAATCAATAGCGACAGACCTCCAAACTTCATGTGGCCTTCAGATTGGCACAACAACAGTGCGTAGAGAGCTTCATGGAATGGCTGAGCAGCTGCATCCAATCCTTACATTACCAAATGCAATGCATAGCGTCGGATGCAGTGGTGTTCACTTCTCCTGCCTTCTCCAAACTCTTCACCCTTTTGTGAATAAGGGTGTAGGTTCTCTGAAAATGCTAGATTTCTGGCTGCCATGTTGATTCCCTGGCTTCAATATTTTCTGAATCACCTGGAACAGTAATATAACTACGTCACACTTGGATGCATTGCACACCATTTTTTAATGATTTCATATTGCTTCTAAACAATTTTACATTGAAGATTTAGAATACTAAAAATTTTTGTAACCTAAAGTAAAAGTACAGAAGAAAATAAGAGGAGCCATGGCTGGTCTCCTTTTAAAAATATTTGTTGCCTAGCAGTGTCTGGATTCAGTACTTCTGAGTCACAAACCCAGAATAAACATGCTTGAAACAAAAGACAGAGAAAACTCCTTATAAGATACTATGCAGCTAATACGGTTCGCTGATGTGTTGTTCATTAAAATGGTCAGCAGATGTCAGTAAGTAGTTTTACAAACGCAATGCGACTGGTGATAGGCACATGTGTCATGCAGCAGGACTTTTACATTCTTGGATGTTATTGTGTTAAGTAGATGCAGAAATATGCAAACCCTATCTCCACATTAAAGTCTTTCTCTTTTTCTAAGCAAAATAATTGAATTGCCCACATTTTAATTTATTCTGCATTTGTCTGACATTTTTCTTCTGGGAAAAAACCCAGCATACTGCAGAAGTAAATAGGATTTGCCTTTTGTGCATTGTGTATTTCTCATCCCTAAAAAATGGTCTGGCATATTATATATAGAATCATCTGCTTATGCTCAGTGTCAGTACAAATCTGTGTGTGTCAAAAGAAACATGTTAGATAAGTACCATTCATGTTACCCTGTGAGCGTTGGACCATGCAGAAGGAATAGTATACTGCCTTAATGCTTTATTATGATTGTTATCATTATTATTATTTGGTGTATGGAAGTTCCTGTGCATTGAAAGTATCTTTGTTTATTTGTAGGTTCAATTTTTTTAAGCTGGTCCTGCAATAAAGCTACGGTATTTACATATTGACATGTTTGACGTGCGTTTACCACGTGCTTGATGTTCGATCACTTGTTTGGAGGAATGAAAGAAATAAACAAACTGATCTTAAATTTATCTTAAAGTGGAACTGTACTTGTGTGTTTGATCCTCCAGCAACGACAGATCAGAGCACCACCATCTTCTCCTAAGCATCTTCCAGGTGCCACATTGCTCATGTCTGTCCACTGGGTAGACACCCCTGATGTAACTCCTGCTCACTCGTGCAGGAGTTACATCATCCCCATCGACAAGTTCCATTCCTGGCATCTGGATGAGCCGAGGTGTATACTGCAAAGGCACATATGCCAAAGGCAGTGTATATATTTGCTAGGAGAGAGGGTAAAAGGTTGTTTTGTTTTTTTTAGCAGAAGAGACATGCAAATTCTTTTTTGCTACAAAAAAAATCTTCTAGAAATTTCTGATTAGAAAACACCTATACTTCTGCTTTACTCATTTCAAAAGCTTCTATACATTAGCCTTAGGGTCATGATGATCCATTTCTGTTTTAACACCCTTGAGGATTATTTATTACTGGCAACATCTGCCTTTTGGGAGGAAATGGGAAGCTAGTCTGATCTGCATTGATTAGTAGAGGTACAATTGATTTCTTTAGGCAGATCTAGCTTGATGAAGCAACATGATAGCAAAAGGCTTATGAAGAGGAATTTTTCAGCCTTGTGAATAACTTCCAGTAGTAATTCCCATGGTGAATGTTCCAGCAATTTACATAAAAGGATGTACCAGTACCTCATTTGATATATGTATCCAAGGGTAGCCTCTACACCCTATTTGAAAGGTGAATACTGAGGTGCTCATCCACAAGAATATCCATACAAATCAAAAGTAGGTATAGAGGCACTTACAGGTTTTGCAGTGGAGATAAATCAAAGCATCAGCATTGTATTGTCAATGTTTCGATGGAGCCCAGTTCATTAAGATGCCTTGATGGACTGAGCGTTGACTTATCTCTGCCGCCAGACCCATGAGTGCCTCTTCATATATATATACTGTAGATATATTGTATATATTGTATTTAGTTTTCCATTTCAATTGCCAACAAGCATAGCTCGTTCTTTTATTAAATACAGACAATAAACTCAATCAGGTCAAGTACAGTCTTTTATAGAGATACAGTATATCCAGTCATCACAGATGGATGCCGCTTAGTGAAGTCCTTAATAACTTGATTAGGGTGTGTATACTCAGGCATTATTTCTGAATGTTATATTTTGTATTGCAATACAGTGGAACTTAAAGACAGGATTTCAGGAAAATGGGCGCATTTGTTCCAAGCATGGTACGTGAATTTGAGAAGCCTTTTCCTTGCTAGACTCAGCGCAGAGGCTGTGTTTTATCTTCCTTTGACTGTGTCTGAGGAACTTATGAAGCAGCAGGAACAGCTCTCAATAGGACCGAGACTGTGTTTTATCTTCTTTTACCTGTGTCTGAGGAACTTATGAAGCAGCAGGAACAGCTCTGAATAGGACCGACTGCATTTCAAAAAACGGCAAAGCAGGTCAAACAGAGGCTCCGAATGGTCACCAAACTAGAAAATGAAAGAAAATTGAATTCAGCAGACTTGGGAATACAGCACAATGTCAAACATAGAAAAACAAAGTATGAGCACTTACTGCCAAATCAATTCACAAAAACATTTCCCAACTTATGCCTCATAAAAATGAAGTCTCTGATATTTAAGTTAGTGTTTAAAACTCCTAATAAAGAAGGGTAAGACAAACCTTAACGCTGGAACCTGGTTTGGTAACATTTGCATGTATAGTAAAACTGTACATATCTTTGCAAGTACTTTATCCTGGTGAACTATACCTTGGTCGTAAATATTAATAGCTATCTCCTGATGTTTTCCTTTCAAAGGAAAACTGTCCTAAAATAGTACAAAATATGTTTTTTTAATTGGTCTGTTTATTTTTTGCTTAACATGCCCCACCACCAAAAAAAAAAAATTCTTCTAATCCTTACTCATATGTCTGCATGGACCCAGAAACAAAAGTAAGCATTTTGGAAGGGGTTAAACAGTTACAAAGGTTTCCTTTCCAATGCAGAATAATTATGGTGTGCACACGTGTAAATATTGTATGTGGCAAGTACATAAAGTAGATGTAAACCCAAACTGAATGGCATACAGTTAAAGCACCCTGTATCATAAACAAATGGCATTTTTGTAAAATAAAATACAGTTTTAACCTTTTTTCAGTACTGCTGATCTCCTTCAGCAGCCATGTCTTGCCTACATGTGTGCACTCCAGTGATGGCTGGAGACAGGGTGGGCGAAAACAATGAATCCTGCCTGCATAATGTGTGTTGATACAGCCACTTGTAGGCTCCATCCGAAGCTCATGAAGATGCAGGAGCACAGATGGGCGACAGAGACAAAGCGTTGTCACCCTATAACAGTATAAAGTGTGAATCTATTAGTTTTTTTTATAAAAGATGGAATTTCCCTTTAAATGCTGCAGATTTAAAGCGGACCCTTACCCTCCCCATCCATTTTTTTTAATTCCACTCCTAATCCTCTCCTTTCTAAAAATCAGATATTTATCATTTAATCTTTAAAAAAGTATGTATTTGAGTAACCTTTCCACATTTCTGACATTCTCTTCTTGCCACTTACATGTCATCAGGAGTCTGTCTGCAAGAAACCTACAGCAGACATTCTGATGTACAGCGGTGGATCCCTACAGAGCCTTGGGTGTGTGAATATGTTTTTTTCC
>NW_017307532.1:317791-326133 GCF_000935625.1 Nanorana parkeri | reverse complement strand
GTATGGGAAGGGCTCTGGGGGTGAAGTTCCTATTTAAAGCAGAACTCCAGACACATTTTTTTCTTAACTCCACTTTGTCTAGGTCAGGGGTAGCCAAACTCTGGGCCTCCAGCTGTGGTGGAACTACAAATCCCATGAAGCATTGCAAGATTCTCACAGCCACAGACATGACTCCCGGAGAGAGATACATCATGGGATTTGTAGTTTCACCACAGCTGGAGGGCCGCAGCTACCCCTGGTCTAGGTGATAAAAAAAGTTATTCTCACCCGATCCTCAGAGTCGGCTTGCTCTTAGACCGGTCCTTGGAAACTCTCTAATGAACAGTTAACCCTTGCAGTGCTTTACATCACACCCCTAGGCAAAATGAGCAGTTAAACCTTGCAGTGCAGGGGTAGCAAGGGTTAACTGCTCATTTTGCCTAGGGGTAGGATGTAAAGCACTTTTACTTACCTGATCCCCGCTCCCCCCGGCAGTCGATGTTCACCTCACTCCCCTCTCCTCCAGCCTGTGGACTCAGCATCCTTACATATAGCACAGAGCTATGAGCCCCACATTAGACAAAATTACATCCGTGTGTTTCTGATCGCTGGGGGAAGAGGCTGCGGGCGCTGGTCTTGGAATCCGGTAAGTAAAGTCCTTTAAATAGGGTACACAAATGATCAGTTAACACTTGCAGTGTGGGGGTAGTTTTTTTTAAAAATAGTAAAAATGACCATAACATGTTAACAGTTACACAAGCTTTCAGTGACAGGGTTTACATCCACCTTCATAAAAAAAAAATATATATAGTGTACTGCTAATAACTAGGAAAATGGATTGGTTACCTTGGTAACACGTACCACTAAACCCTTAATTAACACACTGTACACTAATGTTTTCCTCTGTAGTTAAAAATATTCAAACTACTGTGCTTATAATGCCTTCTCCTATTACTGCTTGATGTATTCATCCCTGTAGGTGGTGTATGAAAACTAGAGCAAGAGCTGAATATTTGAGAGGGTCGATCGAGACAATTCATTATTTAAAATAATGCCAGAGTTTGATATTAAAAGAAAAGGAAAAATTCACAGCAAGCTGCATGCTTTTCCTAATGTGGGTCCCAGCTAAACACAGGAAACAACAACCCCATGAGGATAACTGTATTTACTAATAACTTGGGTTATTCAAAGGCAGCAATCATTAATAATACTATTTAGATTGAATTTCCAAGAAAGAGAGCAGCAGATCTTTGTTTTATCTTGATGTGGATGCCTGCTCTCCTCCTCCTGTGCTGCTCCTCCTATCAGTCCATCTCCACCTCCTCTTCCCACTGATAGCTTCATGCAATGATCAGTACAAGGGAGAGCTGGGCTCTGTCACAGTGCACACAGGCTGCTGCCAGCGCAGGTTCCATAGGAGAGAGCACCAACTTCAAGCTGGAGGATGGACATGTTCCCTGGACTATATACATCACACTCTCTCATCTCTAAACTCACATAGGAGGTAAGTTTACCTCTCTGCTTGTCTCTTACGTGTCATACAAGGCTGGACTAAACTTTATGCAACTTAGCTCTCTAGCCTGCTGTTTGTGTGAAGTCTACATACTTACTTGCTACTAATGCAGTAGTCAGGAGAGATAGCACAGAACAAAACAGTAACTTAAAGTGTATTTCCACTTGTGCAGCCACATTTCAGAAAACCCTTTTGTATGTTTATGTGATTCCACTCATACCTCACAATCATTTAAACCAAATATTTCTTACCTTTCTAGCTGTTTGCTTGGATTATACAAAGGACGGTATAGACAGCTGCTAGTGCTTAAATAGATGCCAGCGAGCTGATAAGAGGACAGACTAAGGCACAATTTTTAAAAGTGTATTTCCACTTTTGCAGCCAAATTTGAGAAAACCCCTCTATATGTTTCCTATGTGTTCCCATGCACACAGTGTACTTTAAAGCAGAACTCCAGGCTGTATAATAAGTATTATTATTACTTTTAGAGTCCTGTGTATATGGGAACACAGCAAACGTATAAAGGGGTTTTCTCAAATTCGACTGAAAAGTGGAAATGCACTTTCAATCACATCTTAACATATGTAGTGGGGCTACCCCTGCACTGCAAGGGTTAAGAGCTTATTTTGTATAGGTAACTAAAATGACAGAGTTCTACTCACCCGAACTGCGATCCTCGCTGGCTCCTAGACCGGTCCATTCAGCCTCACTCCTTCTCTGCTCTAGTGGTCTAAGGTCCTGTGAGTCATCACATCATATACAGTGTATAGGACCTAAGGACGCCGACCATCGCTGGAACAGAGGAGGAGAGTGGCTGAAGGTACAGCTTTAGGAGCCAGCCGGGAACACGGTTTAGGTGTGCATATCTCTGTTATTTTAGCGCTCTAGACTAAACAAGCATTTATCCCTTGCAGTGCAGGGGAAGCCCCACTACAAGCATCAAGATGTTATTTGCCCAGAGATTTTTACTTTAAAGTGTATGTTTGTTATGTGTTCCCATTCACACAACATACGTAAACATGATAATAATTATTATACAGAATTTATATATTGCAACAGTTTGAGCGGCGGTTTATTATATAAAGGAACACAATACACTTACAATCGTGTCTATGTGTCAGCAGAGGAGACTGTGTGATGACGCGTTTCCGGGGTCACGCCCCCTTCATCAGAGGCATCTGATGAAGGGGGCGTGACCCCGGAAACGCGTCATCACACAGTCTCCTCTGCTGACACATAGACACGATTGTGCAGCTTCCATAGACTTTCTATTGGGTCCATGGACTTACTTTTTATATCATTATCATGCTGAATTTTGTGAGTATGTTTTTTATCTACCATTGATCCTGATCTTAATAAATTTGTCTGCACCAGGAAAGGCGCCCCCTGTTTGTGTTTTTTCCCTAGATTTTGCGGTCTCCCTGGCTGGTTTGGGGGCAGCATCCTGCAGACCTTTCTACACACGTGCTTTTTATTATTTATATATTTTTTAACAGACTTGTTTCTGATTACACTGGTGCTTATATTGGTCCATACTGGCGGAGTAGTCCTTTTTGGCGCTTTTTTGTGTTCATATCTGTACTGACACTTACAATATAGTTGAAGACAAGCCCTGCCTGTAAGAGCTTACAATCTAAAAGGTGATACAAAAAGGTGGTAGCCGTATGAGGATGAGTTGCTTCAGAAAATGATAGTTTAATTGTTAGTTAGAGGTGATAAAGGCTTTCTTGAGGAGGTAACTAATTAGAAAAAAATATTTCTTACTTTTAGGATTATACATAGGATGCTACAGGTTGCTTCAGGAAGTTAGAATAGAAGCCTGTGAGCGGATAACAGACAGACAGAGGGCCGTGTTTAAAGTGTACTTCCATTTTTGCAGCCAAATTAGGATGTTACATGTTCCCATTCACACAGCATAACTGTAAAAACAAATGTTGACCTTTTTTTTAGATGCTCTTTTCTGCAAACTCCAGAACTGAAAAATTCCTGCTTAGTTCCCACTGGCTCAGAGGGCTGGGGGACATTTGTTTCAAAGAATTAACCCTGTCTGTACTGTGCAGACAGATTTCATTATCACTTGTAAATTAGATGAGCAGGACTGTGAAAGAACCTGACAGAGACTACTAGTAGCTGTTTCAAAACAAATTAAGCAGGCATGATCCATTGTTGTCGCCATCAGGAATACTGTATCTGTTGATCCTGCCATGATTTGGTATTTCCTGCTATAGGGTGAACACTCTCTGTGCCTGTCTTTCAGTTGTGTTCCTATGTCACTTCCGTATTCGTCCTGGTCTTCTTTCATGTTCTCAGTCTTTGGTCGTTTGGTTGGCCAGGCCCTGATGACATAACTTATGCGCACAGAAATTACCTTGTCCTGGCAAGAATCCTGCCGAGCCTATGCATGTGCGGCTTAGCATATGGGGAAAAAAAATGCTGACAGGCCAAAAGAAGCTTTTAAGGCAGAAGCAACTAAAATACTCTCTTCTGTCATAAAATCCTGTCTGTCAGCAAATTTTTTAATAAAAAGACTTCACGTACACTTTGAAGCCTATCTCCAGGAATACAAACCTCCCCTTGCGGTAGGGCCACCCCCACACTGCACGGGTTACCTGTTTTTTGTCTAGGGGTATGTGTAAAAGATTTAAAAGCTGATGTAGACCCAGTCCTGAAAATCTCATATAGGCTTTGACATGTTCTAAATCATTTGTAGTATTTTTATATCTGCAGCTTCCTTTAAAATAATATATGGGATCCTGTCATGATCAGACACTTCCTGTTATAGGGTGACAATGTCCTGTCCCTGTCTCCCAGTTGTGTTCCTGCCTCACCACCCTGTCATGTAGGCATCTGAAATGACATGCAGCTGTCGCTGAGTGCATACGTGTATATGGGAACTGGCTGCAAAGAGGCTGCGACAGATCAGCAGCGGCAGGATGTTATCAAAGAATGCAGAAAAGGTGAAACCTAGTATTTTAAGAATATTGTATGACATACAGGGCTTTAGCAAACTAAATGACATGCAGTTAGGGTGTACATTTACTTTTGATACAGAAGTAGATGGGTAGATAAATAGCTGGAAAGATGTGTAAGTGACAATAGCTCTATCTATCTATCTATCTATCTATCTATCTATCTATCTATCTATCTATCTATCTATCTATCTATCTATCGTTCTATCTCATCCATCTATCTACTATATATTGATCTATGTATGTATCTATCAACTTTTTATCTCTCTACTAGATAGAACTGCTAGATACTATGATGCTTCATGGTTCCTAGACGTACGCATTAAACTAGTACTGATAATAGAGCTGGTGATGTGACAAAGCCTGTCCCTACTTCTTTATTTAGATCTGATTTCCTGTTTTCTGTCCCTAAGGAACATGTTCTTTTTCTGGAGTTAATGACATGCACACTGGACTGAGCCTTTTCATTGGGCCCTCTGCTCCTTAACTCTTGCTGAGAAGCCGTACCTGGATATTACCAGCTCAACGTTTGCACATCTATCTTCTGCCAGTGTGAAGTGTGTCTGGCCGTTGGATCATGGATAATGAATGTTCAGCAAGCATGAATCCCAGCTGAAAATCTAGCAAAAAAGGCTCATCCTTGGCAACCACTTGCAGGGTGCTACGCCTGCTGGAAACATGTGTCAAGACTCGGGCTAGGAACTCCTCGACCACATGAAGCCACACAGGACCAGATGAGAGGAGGGTTCCTTGTCACTCGCACAGGTGAGACCATTTCACCCTGTCAAAGAAGTTAGGACAGGGGTAGGTAACCTCAGCTTTCCAGCTGCGGTGAAACTACAAATCTCACCATGCCTTTGCCTCTGGAACTCATGACTGTGTCTGCCAGCCTTGCATTGCCTCGTACGACTTGTAGTTCCATCACAGTTGGAGTGCCTGCCCCAGAGTTAGGACATGTGAAAAGCTGACATCTTGTAATTTTCTAATTAAATACAGCATGCTGTCACCTGGGAACACAAGAATCAACTTGCTCAGCTCTACTGTGTTATCATATTTTATATCATTTACAAGGCATAGAAGCAATTTCAGATAAGGTTTTGTGGTTGCAGACTAGGATGCTTGGAACCAGCAATCTTCTGCACCTATATATTGGCTTCTGTATCCCTTTTCCTATCCTGTGAACAGAGGTCAACTCAGTTAATTTCATTTTCCGTCAAGAATCTATTTCTAGTAAGCACACAAGCATTAGGGGAATTGCCATTTCCCAGCAGTATAAGCAGTGTGTAATATTAACATTCATAGATATGCTCGCACATATCTAATAAGGTAGTTCAAAGAGCAAGAATAATGTATGGAATGCAGTGTAACCCATAGCACCCAGTGACATCTTCTATAATGAGACCAGTGAAACATGCATGGTTGCTATGGGTTTTTCTCTGTAGTCCTACCTTATTATTCAAGCCTCAAGGGTTACTGTATTAGTGTATTTGCCAAAATGCAACACGTATCTCTTCAGCTGCTCTGAGCAACTAGAATGTACTGGAAGATAGATTTCACAGCATGCACAGTTGCATACAGAACATTATATGCTGTTGTGTGTTCGTGTAATACAAAGCTACAGGTTGTATATAACATATACATATATATTACTATTAGGGTCTTACTATGGAATCAAAGTTCACTTGTAATGACTTTAGTTTATTTGGACATAAATGTGCAATATCCTCTCTTCAAACCCATTAGCTGTACTCTCAGGTATTGTGGTATGAAATAATATGCTATTTATAGCTCACTGGAAATGTGTGTAGAGATTTGATAATGGAATTACACACCGCGGGTTTTTGACCACAGATGCCAGCTATTAATTTTCTAGGGCAGGAAGGTTATCATGGTTGATAGATAGTGACAAAAGTGCAATGTATTTGTTTGGTAGTTATTCCTTAACATTCACACTTCAGTCGCAAGGGTTTAGAAATATTCAGAAGTGTTTAGTGCATTTATATGCAAGAAAAAAAATCTGCACATGATTTGATAGCCAATAAGGATGCAAGGTGCTCTCTACTAGTAAAGCTAAGTGAAGATTATTTTAGGTTATTGCAGTAGCCAATTAGATTAGAGTACTGTTATCTACAGCAGCCAATCAGATTGCAGATGTTACTTTTCTTGAGCAGGAGAGATAATCAAAATGAACGTTGGAAATGTTCTTTTGTGTTACATGGGCAATTTTCTATGAGCTATTTTTTGAAATACATATCTATTGCCTGTGTTTGGCCCTTAGTGGGGAGATTAGGCGGGAGCACTGGAGTGGACAACAGGTAAAAATGGGGACAGCAGTGTCTTCATGATTATTTTAAAATGACACTGTTTCTTCACTGAGTACTTGTCTGTATTGAGCCTGGATTATGTTAAAGTGACCCTAAACTCAGGAGTTAAATGTTAAAAATGCATTCAGGTACCCTAACTATTAACACAAATGTATTTTATTAGTGTTACTGAATTCATGCTGACACTGTCCTTCCTTCTGGAGGGTGGTACTTTTGTTCTCCGTGGTCCCTGTGTGTGTTGTAAAGTAGCCACCGCTTCAAGCTCGCTCCCGCGATGGACTACAAACTCATGTTTAGTTTGCTAATTTGTATTGAGATTTTAGTCCATCACAGGAGTGAGCTTGGAACGGTGACTACTATACAACACACACAGGAACCATGGGGAACAAAAGTAGCCACCCTCCAGAAGGAAGGACAGTGTCAGCACCAATTCAGAGATGATTTGGGGATCTACACCCGAGTGATGCACAAATAAGATACAGTTTTGTTAATAGTTAAGGAACTTGAATGCATTTTTAAGATTTAACTCCTGAGTTTAGGGGCGTATCTGCCGCGAGGCAAACAAGGCGTTTGCCTGGAGCGGCAGATTCGCAGAGAGCGGCACCCCGAGTGATACTCACGTGGATGGGATGACGCGGACGTCGGCCTGGAGAGTGGACGGCGTGTGCAGACGGCGGGCGGCGTTGATTTACGGTGAGTCCGTATGGGGGGGGGGTTGTCGGCGTTGCTGCCTTGCCTAGGGCAGCACAAAAGTTGAATACACCGCTGACTTTAAAGGCTTGGAAGAGCATTACTGGTAACTGGCTGCTATAGAGGTCAATAGCTGCATTAGTTTGCTGTTTTCCTGAAATGCAAACAACTCCTGAAGGACACCCTCCAGAAGGACAGTGTCAGCATGAATTCAGAGATGATTTGAGGATCTACAGCCGAGTCATACACAAATAAGATACAGTTTTGTTAATAGTTAGGTGCTTGAATGCATTTTTAAGATTTAACTCCTGAGCTTAGTGTCACTTTAAGTACAAAACTGTGAGACCAAGTGTCAGGGAGAGTACAAAACTGATACACCCAGTATCAGGGAGCGCTCGTAGCACCCTAGCAATGGTGGTAGCCTTATAATTCTATGTAATTCAGTATCTCTCTTTTGAAGTAAACCTGTCATAATTGTCATTTCTGAGCTTTTTCTGTCAATGTTAGTTATACTACATGTATTATGCTGACCCCACTGGCTTCAGTTCTTTCTGAGTTGCACTACCTTCTGCAAGGGCAGGAAGGTAATTTAAAGAAAATTTGCATGAAAAGGATCTTTGCAAAGCATTATGTATACCTAAAATGGACACAAATAAGTGCTCTAGATTTTATAAAAGCTACAGGCTTTTCTGTAAAAGCACACTTACTTATTCGTTCAATAAGTTATTATTAGATTTTAAAATGTAAAAAAAGATAGCATACATATCAAGGTCAGATTTTGCATAATAGCCATGCCGAAGAATCACAGGGAATGACTGTAAAAGAAAAAAAGAAAGGGAAGGGGGGGGGGGGGGGGGGGGGGGATTG
>NW_017307532.1:246831-317715 GCF_000935625.1 Nanorana parkeri | reverse complement strand
AAAAAAAAACAAAAAAGAAAAAAAAAAAAAGAAGGGGGGGGGGGGGGGGGGGGGGGGGGAGGGTTGAATTTAGTGCATGCTCAAGCCAAATGACATTGTCATTTGGCTTGTGGGGGGAAAAAAAACCTCACATAACTTGCTGAGATAGATATTTATATTGAGGACATATGTCAAAGCAATAGATCAGACCTCGCTTTTGTTAAACATACATATGTATACACTCAGGACTGGTAGATCAAGATAAGAATAGAGTGAAATGAAAACTAGAGCAGAGAGGGAGGACGGGGACAGGAAGATGGACAGGTGGGGGTTTGCCGCGACTGACGAAGTATCCCATGTTCAGCATCTCACTGAAATTAGGTGGGAGAAAGCGCTTGATGCAAAGGGTGCACATTTTATCAAAGTTGGTAATGAAAGCAAACTAAAGCTGGTCATATACCATCCTGTGTTGGCACTCTTACATCCAGCAACCTTGGATCAGAAAATGGCACACTTTCTGGCACACCCGCCACTGTCAGATTCCAAAGGACACAGTGGGAGATTCCTCCATCCATGCTGTTATATTTTTTACGTTCAGCCCCCAGGCATTATTGGATGCATACTGGCTGCCTTTGTTGGCTCCCACTGTCAGAATGCAATACTCCTCAGGTAAGATTCCTCCATCCATGCTCTTTAGTGGGCTGAACGAGAAAAATTTTACAGCGTATGGCCAGCTTTACATTTTAGGTGACATCTTTCAATTAGCTGTCAATAACAGAGCTCTTGCATGTAGTCTCTCATTTTCATCATTGCATCCTAGCTTAACAAGTCAAGAATGCTTATGTAAGTGGGACCATATAAGTAGATATTTATAATAAAATTATGCCAATCTTTAAAAATATCAGGCAACAAGTGAAAGTACCCAGTGAGACACTAATGTTACTTAGTAAACACAGCAGCTAAGCACACACACCTTCATACATGATAAGTAGGACTGCACTTCTTGGTCTATGTCACTTTTTCACTTCGCTTCCTGCTTTACCAATCACATTTAAACTAATTCGGTAAGTAGGCATGAGAACCATCTTAGTATTGGCTTTTGTTTACATTAGGCTTTCAGTTTATGAGATGCAGCATAGAGTGTATGTCAGCATCCCCAGCAGGTATGGACCTGGATCACCAAGTAACAGCCAAACAAAAGTGGGGAGAACTGGTGTAGTACACCAATAGTAGAAGCGTGGTGATGCTGTTTAAACCAAATTAAACACAAGATGACTAGTATTCCAGTTTGCAAGTGTTGTATTTACTAAAGATCCATGTGGATCAGATAAAAATCCACCAATTCAACATGTTTATCTAATTCATATGGATCTTTAGTAAACACTACAACCGGCAATCTTGAGTGCTGGCCATCCTCTGATTATTGGGGGTTTTGTTTCAGTCTGTGATTTTGATGAGGTGATTTCCTCTTATTTTCTGTCAGGACAAATGGGAAATCTCTTCAGCAGGGAGAACGGGTAACTTTTCCTTATGCTATTCAAAACAACATCAATAATAAAATGTCTTGAGTGAGACCTCACACAATAAACTTTCCCTGTCGTGCATGAAAAACTTTTGTAGATTCAAATTTTGTTTTTCTTTTATAAAATAAAATATAGCTACTTTTAGTTTTTTTCTTTACATCAATTTATTAAGGTCTTATTCACATGGCTGCCCAGTTAGCATATTTCCTTGATGGATATGCCCAAGGATTTCTGATCAGCTGCGGCCTCTCAGCCTGTACAAATCAATGACAGGCTCCACAGATGTTCACATGGGACACATAGGTGTGGTTAGGGATAGATGAGTGGCCCTGGATGGAGACATCGTGCTGCTTATCTGTCCCTAACCACAGTCATTCGTTTTAATGTGTGACGTCATGTGTGATGACATGCAAGCAGCTGCAGAGCCTCTCAGCCTGTCCTTTATTTGTACAAGCTGAGCAACCGCAGCTGAACGTAAACACCCGTGCATACCTGCCACACCTGTGCATTTCTATTGAGCTCCGAACCTGTGCATACCCATCGCAGAAATATGCTGATCAGGGCGGTGTAAGGCCCTGGATGGCCGTGTGAATGTGGCCTTAAAGTAATTCAAGAATAACCACACTTTTTATTAGGGATGCACCAATACCGTTTTTTCGGTATTGAGTACAAGCACCAATATTTTTTTTTTCCCGTACTTGCCGATACCGGCGTCCCGTGGGCCTGGCTTATCAGGAAGCTGGGCAGCGGGTTATGACCTGATTGCCTGGAAAGCCGGTGCTTCACGTTCCTAGAACACCGGCTTCACGTTCCTAGGCAACCTGGCTTCCTGACCAATCCGCACACCATGACCCGCCTCCCGGCTTCCTGATAGGCCAGGAAGCCGGCTTCAACCTGGCTTCATGACCAATCAGGAAGCCAGGCTGCCTAGCAACAAGGGAAACCAGCTTCCTGATTGGCCGTGAAGCTGACTCCATGCTACCTTGCGGCACTGCCAATAAGAGGGAATCTCCCTCTGACCGGAAGTTCCGGTATCAGGGTAAATAGCGGAGCATTTGGGGGAGTATGAGTACTTGCCCAAATACTCGATATCAGCACCAATACCGATATCAGTATCGGTGCATCGCTAATTTTTATATAATTTAAAGCCACGCTCTGGGCAGAATGATAATTTACACAGCACACTGGAAGTGTAAATTATAAATAAAAAGGTGGGTGCTATGTGCAAAGTATGAAAGCTGCCCTCTGGACATAACACCCAGCTTTTTATTGATAATTTACTCACCCAGTGCCGTGTGTAATCATTCTGCCTAGAGTATGGCTTTAAATAATAATGTGTATTGGGATCAAACAAGATAAAAACAGAAAAATGGATCTGAAGGAGAGTGTATTGTTACTTTATTCTGCTTAGAAAGTTTTCTAAGTAAGTTCACTCTAATGTTAAATAAGAGGTGTAGCATTCGAATGTATGCCCCAATCACAGGTACACCCTGTAGTTATGAAAAGTCCTAGAGGTTCATTTATAAGGGCTAATTCACACCAGATGCAGTTGTGATGCAGTCCGTTCAGTTTGGCAGCTGCATCAAAATCGTGTCACAATGCTTTCCAATGGGATTTCTGGTGCTCTTTTCTTACCAGTGCAGTCAGTTCTGATGCAGTCAGAAAAAATCCTGCTTGCCACCTGATTGCATCAAAACGCATGCAAACGCACTGGACTGCACCTGAAAGCCTATTTTAAGCTAAAAAAAAGCATCAAAATTGTGGCAAAATGCATTGCACTGCAGCTGCACAGACGCACGCAGTTCTGATGCAGTTATGGTGTTAATTAGCCCTAAAAGTTAAATACCAGTCAAATGCTGTTCACATGGTACTAATGCCCATAGATGGCACTGACAAGTACAGGAATTTCCTAGATTCATCAGTGCCACCTAGGGGCTCTAGTGCCATGCACGGTTATTAATGAACCCCCAAGTGTTCAGCGTTAGCATTGAGATCTACAAAATTGTATTTAGGCTGAATTCCTACTGTTGCCGTACATTAATGCATGCTCATTAATGTGTATTTTGCCGCGGGTTAATATTCCTTTCGTTAAGCTAGCCCATTCATTTGAATGGGCTCCATAAAGCTCCAAAAAGTGTCATAAAAAGTGTAGATACTGAACACTTATTGCCACAGCACAGCAGTGTGAACCACAATTGTCATTATTCTTTTGAAAGCTGTCTTGTACATTAGCATTAAGTAATTGTGTGTTCTAATTATCAGTCACATATTTAAATTAGAAAAAAGCATGATTGCTGTGTAATCTGGTAAACAGCCTCTTGCACGGTATATCGCAGAAGTATTTAGATGACACACACTGTCTAAAAATGACTGTGCTATTTTTACTGTCTAAACCAATATAATTTTGCAATAATGATCTGGCTCGAACATTTATGCTGAACAGTGGATCTGTAATTTGAATGGAAGTCATTTGATGAAAATAGGTTACGATTAAAGCAAACACAATTTATGCGAGTTAGGCATAAGGTCCAATTTTCCAAAACATGGTTATCCTGGTTTTCAGCAGCTTTCAAGCAGACTTCAACGTCTAAATACTTGTTATTAGTAGTTGAGTTTTCCATTTCCTGTAAAGCCTTAGGCCCAGATTATCAAGTGGTACTTTTGTTAAACAATTCTTATCTTCCATTCATGAGAGAAAAAGTTTATAGGTACTTAAATCTAAACACCACTAATTTCCTTATGTCATAACCTCACCTGCTGGGTCACCAGTCGTTGGCAATACAGCATGAATGCTTTTCCCTGTTTTCGAAAAATGAGCACATTGCAAACATACATGCTTCATGAAAATGTGCATGAATATGAATTAAAGGGAGCCTGTTGGAATACAAAATATAGAAACTGACTTGGTATTTAAAGTGCTTGCTCCAGAGTTGACATCTTTCAACTTCTTTCACTGCTTGGTGAGTCAGTGACCTAGAACAAGTATAAATATCAGTTGCCTTGACACCTTTTCTCTAGTACAAGGCCACTAGGAACCTCTGGAAGGATTAATGGCCACTATATTGCTGTATTGGGCTTTCTATTCCACGTGACTACTGCTATGAAACCTAGTAAAACCTGAATTTAAACAACACCAAAAGTGGTAATTTGTTCTTAGATAGATTTATGGCCAGATGTGGCCAAATGAAGCAGTAAAAGCTTCCTGTGGCTCTTTGGCTATGTCAACACAGCTGTCTCTCATTGAGCAGGGCATACTCCATTGGCAGAGAGACATTTACACACGTCTTGCCTGAGGTAGGGGATCCTGCATGACTCCGAAACGTTGCATTTATGTGATATGCTGCACTTTCATCAATAAAAGAAGCACTATTCATCATTTGGAGTGCCGGTGCCCCATTTATGCTTTGTATATGTAGTGGCGCTATCTGTTGGACACTGCAGCACCCACCAGTCGGTTGAGGACATAACAGTCAGGAGTGCGATGGGTTCATGGACTTTTATTTAAGACATTTACACACAACTCACTTGACACCTATTTGCAATCCCATGTTATAATCGAAGATGCGGCTCACTAAACTGATGTATTTATCTTTGGGTGGTTGCAACAGATATTTATAGCTGAACTCTGGGAAAATCAAAAGTTGCCTCCAAAAATTGGTCTTCCAGCACACTGCGAGGGTTAAATACTCATCACAGAGCACTGGAACACAAACCGTTGTGGTACCGCATGTTCCAGTGCGCGCATTCCAGTGCCTTCAACAGTCAAATGCCTTTATTTCAGTGGGTAGTAGAGGCTCTGGCACGTGAAAGCTGAGTTGCAGTCAACTAGACTCATCACTAAAGGTGTGTGTGGGGGGGGGTGGGGGTGGGGCTTATTCTTGACTTGGGCACAAGTTGGGATCCATGTACAACCTGTGGCCAAGGATCCAATTGATTGATTTAAGAGACAATTACAGGAATGTGAGAGCATTACAAACTGCCTGCACTTTACCACTGTTCTAGCCTAAATGTTTAAGGCCAGGCCACGTTTGTTTAAGTCTACAAAATATGTTGTAATAGAGTAAATGTAGAGGGTATAACTGAAGTTAGCTAGCAGTAGGCAGATACATTTTGTAAACTAGAAGATATTTCATTCTCTTCAAAGATGGAGGAGAAATGGTGACTCAAAGTGTATGTGAACCTAAGATGTATTTTTCAGTACGGTAGACATCATGATTCACTGTATATAGTTTTCCTATATACAGCTAAAGCACTGTGTATCATTAAGAGTTGCTTTTTAAAAAAAATTGTTTTCTGTGTTTTTTTTTTTGCTGGGACTGTTGCAAATAGTTTTTAACCTGGACACCCTGCCAGCACAAGCACTTACGGTTTCAGGCTGACAATGTTAAGCCACTGCCTTGCAATTAGAAGCAGCATTGTCAACCTGCTGTATGAGCTCCTTTAGTTGGCTGCTGAATCAAGGTCAACTGAAGGAGCTTGCACAGTAGGCTGACAACACATGTAAGAAAATTTGCATTGTCAGCCTGCGATAGGAAGTGCTGTTACTACCACAATCATCAAGTAACACACTTTGCATGAGATTAAAAAAATCATTTTACTCAAGAAAACTGTATACGGTGAGACATGCTGCCTAACAGATGGAAAATAGATTTTTGGATCACAAACATAAATTTGTAGAAATAGAAAAAATAAACAACTGCACATGCTCTTACTGCCTTCCATGTTCTCAGCAGCTTTCAACATCCATTTTGTGGGCCTGGACAGGTTACATTTTTGGTAACCTCCATTCCATTGAGGTTTTCAAGTCCTAATTTTTTTTTACCTAATCACTATTCATGTTCTTTAGGGTTGTTACTCAAGGGACCTGCTTTTCCTCTCACTTCAGGCCTGCAGTCTCTGCATCTTGTCACAAAATATTGCCTGCTATAGAGCACTATACATTTTCTGCTGATTCACCTCCACTCACTGAGATGTTGTGAGGGCATTTATCTTAAGGTCCTAGCAAGTTCGTTGAACTTAGTTAAATGTTAGTGTAAATGTTATGAATAGGGGATAGTAAATCTTCTATGTTTTTATGTTTAAGTCTTCTGTGTTTCTATGTTAACTTAAACATTCTTGCAATAAACATAGGTCTGTACTCCGACAAGAAGAAGAAATAACAAACAAAAAGAGGGGTAGGCTCGATGGACCACTTGGTCTTTCTTTTTTTGCTGTCACTCTTCTATGTTTCTATGTAAATTCTTCAGAAATTAGAGGAAATTAGAGGGATAGTTCACGAATTAAGGGCATTACTGTACTGTTCATGCCAGATATTAGAAAAAGTGCCCTTTTCTTTTCTATTGACTTCAGCAAGATTCATTTAAAAAAAAAGAAGACCTTTTTGGTTCATAAAACAGATGTACACTTTATAACAAGGTCACTAACGATAGTTTACCAATCTCTTCTTTACTGTATATTATGTATATGTGTTACTTTCTAGCACTTTTTTTACATTGTGAATAATCCAAATGGACGCTATCAGCATTGGGTGAATTCTAGGAATATCTTGCTACTGGAGAGGAAAGAAATATAATTTTCCTGCTGATATGACCTTTAATAATTTTGACAGTGCTTTAATACACAAAGGGACATGTGCAGTCAGCATACATGATACATTTGCTTAAAGTAGATGAAAATCCTAACTGAATGACATTATGTTTGCTAAAGCACTGTGTATCATTAAGAGTTGCTTTTTTTAAAAAAAATACTTTTTTCTTTCATCCTTTCTTGCGTGTCATTGCTGCTGTTCATCTGCAGTCTCTTTGCAGCCTCTTTCTGTCTACATGCTTGCATTCCATCTGCGGCTGCATGCCATTTCACAGGGCGATTTTGCAGATGGTGACAACAGTGGACTACAGTATGCCTGTGTAATATGTGTTTAAACTGATGCTTGTAGTCTCCATTGGAAGCCAGTGTTAGAGAGTGAGAGCACAGGAGCACAATTCGGAGACAGAGCGCTGTCACCCTGTAACAGGTGCCTGAAGAATGACCTTCATAGCAGGATAACAAGACATTAAATATATTTAAATCTGTAGCTTTCATTAAAATAAATTGATATTATAGTCAAAAGTATTTTAAGCTATTTCAAATGCTGATGATATCACTTACAATGGATGGTACTCCATGATGTTTAAAAGTTTTAGTTTCCTGCAGAATTGGCTGATCTCCTGAGCACTGGTCCTGACTTCCTGTTTTAGGGTGACTTTCTCAAGCAGAGTTCCATGCAGTCACCCTTGTGTGTGCTAGTAAGCTGTGTGTATCTCCAGAAACACACAGACCATGCAAATCAAGCTACTACCCTCCCCATGGCCCCCTCTCCTCCTTCCTCCCTTCTCCAAGCTTAGTAGATGAACAGTTACTGGAGTCTGCACTGTGCTTTGTGACCTCGTACTGGACAGGAAGTTCAGAGAAGTTGAGCTGAGTGACTTGGAAGCAGCTGTTCAGAAACATGATGATTGTAAGTGTTTTGGCAAAAATGGAAAGCAATGATTGGGCAATGTATATTTGTTTGATCTGGATTAATTATTGAAAAAAAGTTGGAGAGTTTAATATTAATTTAAGCTGACATTTTAAATTATATTTACATTGGTTAACATATACTTAAATGTACAGTAGTTTTGATAGAAGTCTGTTAAGTGTTTCATGTACAGTACCCATTATCCAGCATTCAAGCAACCAGAACTCTCAAGCAACCAGAAAAAAAATCGACTTAATATGTCCTCTATTTTTTTGCCAGTTGCTTGACTGACATTTGCACACTACAACAGCATTTGTAAACAACGGGCAGTGGGCATGTGCAAAAGCCACGGTTTGGAGAGTTAATAGTAACTCTCAAGCAACCGAAAACTACAGTTATCCAGCATCTACCAATCCTCATGGGTGCCAGATAACTGGGAGTTTACGGTACTTTCAGTTATTCTCTGATATTTGTCAGAATCCATAATAGTGTCCAGTAAGTAAGCCTTTATTTGTTTAATACTCACAATATTAAAAGCACCAGCGAAACTAGAACAATTTAGGTTTGCTAAAATGTGACATGCAGCAGCATTCTGTGATATTTTAGGGCAATTAAAGGTACCTTTAAACAGTTGACAGTACATAGGACAGATCAGGTGATCAGTGTCAAGTCTGTTGTGCCCTGCAGGGGAATGAGCAAAGTCCTGATGTTTTTCATTCCACTAGTACAGGGGTAGGCATCCTTGGCAGTTGTTGTGGAATTACATTCCCATGAGACATTTTAAGACTTTGACAGCCACAGGAATGACTCCCAGAGGAAAAGGCACAATGTAATTTGTAGCTTCACCACAGATGGATTGCTGAAGTTGCCTACTGCTGCCCTAGTATATGACCATTTTCACGCTCATAGGTGCACATTCTTTTCTGGCTATTAAAGTTAATAATAAGTGCTTTGCACTTTCTTTTTGCTAGACCTTTACATTTGTGATACCTTACAGGTTCGCTTTAAGGTACCCACAGTAATGAGGTGACAGCTATTTAGTGGGGCCACCTTTACCAGGACTGGGTCACAATCATATAACTTCCAACTCTGCCTGATTTGGAGGAACTGTCCCACATTTGGAACCAATTCCCTTTGTCCTTCTTTTCTCCTCAATTGTCCCTCTTTTTGGTGTAATGTTATTCTGCTCTAAAACCTTAAATAATGGGTGAACAATTCTGGCTGTTTTTATTTTTGGCACATACGTTTTTAATGGTCCGCATAACTGGGGGCATGGTGGGGAAGAGGAGTTCATTGCTTGAATACATTGTGCTGGAAGGTGCCCTCCTTCTCATCTCCAAGGGAGGTATGCAATCCTATGTAATTGGGTTCTTTAAGATGCTGAGGAAGTGATAGCTGTTGGGGTGAATGACCAATCAGACAACTTAGGAAGGTTGTTCCAACTCCGATCTCCCCTCAGTAAGTTAGAAACAGCTACACTCTTTAGACTGTGAGCTATAGGCTCAGCCAGATGATACATGCATTTTCAACTTCTCTTTAAAGTGTTGCTATTCCTGGAATTCATATTAGCTAAAAAATATTATCCAGGTGGCAGATATTTCCTGGAAACATCCAACAGGTCTGATCAGACATTCTGATTGTTCACAATAAGGTCAATGTCTGCAAGAACGGGTGATGTCTTTCTGTCTCTGGGTGTCTTTATAATTGGAACCTGTGAGATCTGGCACTAAGCATGTAAGGTCAAACCTTCTGTTGTACATTCAGCCAAGCTGACAATTCTCCCCGTGCTGCCCTACAAATTAGTTAAAATGCACTCAGCTCTTGTACACTGTTTCCTTGTGAATTACAAATTCTATATTGGATAATGTGTTGTTTGTTTTTTTTTTTATTTTTGTGATTGTTTAATATTTTGATTTCTAGCAGGATTTTTTTTTTGTATTTTAATATTTTATTGAAATTTTAGACAAGACAAAGCAAAAAAAAAGAAAAAGATAGAAGAAATACCATCGGGTAATCTCATATAATACATATAAACATATATACAAGACAGGTCGCGTATCTGTTTAACTTTGACCTTCATGATAAAGGAGACATATCCTGATGCTTACACAAAAGACAAACGGAAAAAAAAAAACAATAAGGGGAGAGATAAGAAAAGCTCAAAAGGATATCCGGAACATTGCAAGTATAGTATGAAATGGTGACAACCCAATTTAGCTAAGGAGGCTGAGAAACATGTAGATATTGCATCCACGGGTCCCAAATCAGTTCAAATTTATCCCTAGTATCTTTCATAATACTATTCAATTTCTTGTGTATCATTATCCACGACAATTTAGAGATGACTTGTTTAAACGGGACAGTTTGGGTTTTCCAGGCCTGAGCTATAGGGGTTTTGGCAGCCAGAAAAAAAAAATTACAATAATACAGCTTCAGGCTTGGACAAACCAGGGACTGGACGATTTAATAAGACATACTGCTGGTCACAAGGTGGTCTAATGCGAAGTACCTTATATATCAAGGCATAAAGCCTATTCCAATATGGACGGATGCGTGGGCATTCCCACCAGGTATGTAACATTGTTCCAGTGAGACCACACCCCCTAAAACATAAAGGCGATTGGCCAGGGTAGATAGCCGCCAATCTGGCGGGAACCATGTACTAACGCGAAAAGACCTTATAGTTAGCTTCTATCAGGGATACGTTTAACAATCCTTTAGTTAACCTGGAGCAGCATGTGTGCCACAACTCCAAGGGCAACTCAGTCTGCAATTCCTTCTCCCAAGACAGCATATAAGACAGCTTGGAGGAGGAGTTAAAAAAAGATGAGTAAATAAGAGATATTCCTCCACGGGACGTATCTGACTGCATGCACCACCGTTCATATGGGGTGAAAAATGGGGAGTCTGTTGGAGGAAGATCTAAAGACTTCAAAAAATTATGAAGTTGTCTGTAACGAAACATCTCAGTGGGGGGCATATTTAAGGTATTCAGACAGTATGCCAATGTAAGTAATTGACGGTCCTTGAAAAAACGACCAATACGATAAAGACCTTATCAGTCCACCACTGAAATGCTCGTGCTTGAGTCCCCGGTGGGAATCCCGAATTACCGACTATTGGTGCCAGAGGAGTGTGGATCGATGTCAAGTCATATAGCCCCCGGATACGATCCCATAAAGCTAAGGAGGAGGACAAAGTCGGCGCGAGAACCACCGGGCGACGTCTAGGGGTAGTCCACATAAGAACGTCCACCGGTGTACCTGACGCCGAGGCCGACTCTAGGGCCAACCAATCCGGCTGGTATCCCAGAAAATATACAGAAGATAACTGGGCTAATTTAGCCGCCCTATAATATAGCATTAAATTAGGGACCCCCAAACCTCCAACTTCTTTAGGAGAGTGCATAATAATTTTGGAGAGTCTCTGGGATTTCTGGCCCCAAATAAACCGCATAAGTTATGCTTGAAAAGACAATACGTCAGCCCTAAGAATAGCTATAGGCAGTGCTCTAAAATAGTACAATATGTTTGGCAGAAGGGTCATCTTTAGCGCATGTATACGGCCAATCCACGCCAAGGTACAAGAGGACCACCTGTCTACATCTGCTTTTAATTGTTTATATAGTGGAACATAATTACATTTACATAGAGACGAATAGGACGGTGTGAGTTTAACCCCCAGATATTGTAGACTGTCATTTGACCAAGTAAACGGGAAGGCTTGGATAAGGCGGGTCCAGATATCAGGGGGCAAGTTTACATTAAGAGCCGTTGACTTAGAAGCATTGACCCTAAGTCCAGAGGCCGCTGCATACTCATCCAAAATTCCTAAAACATTGGGGATCGATATAAGGGGAGATGTAACAAAAAGCAATAAGTCATCTGCAAAAAGTGCACATTTATGTTCTACTCCTCCACATCTTATCCCCTTAACATCAGCCGAATTGCAGATGGCAATGGCAGGGGTTCTATCGCCACTGCAAAAAGCAATGGCGATAGAGGACATCCCTGTCGGGTTCCCGTGCCAATAATAAAGGACTCAGAAGATGCCCCTGAATACGGATCTGAGCCGATGGATTAGAGTATAGAGTAAGCAGCAGCCGAAGGAACAACGGACCAAAGCCCCATCGCCGCATTAAAGTGAACATATAAGGCGAGGAAACCGAATCAAACGCCTTTTGCAAGTCAACAGATAACAGCATGCCCTCCTGCCGGGGTCCGCCGTCCCAGTTGGATTGCAGCAGGGAAATAATATCCACCGCCCTCCTAATCTGGTCCGGGCCTTGACGTCCCATTATGAAACCCACTTGATCCACATGTATATATGACGCCAAAAAGGTGTTCAGTCGGTTGGCTAAAATTTTGGTCAGAAGTTTAAGGTCATTATTTGTTAATGATATGGGTCTATAGTTGTCTATCACCTGGATCCTTATTCGGTTTAGGTATAACGCTAATAAAAGCACGATTCAGGTCTGGGTCCAAAGGCGCCCCAGCATGAAGAGCATTAAAAAATGACTCCAGGTGGGGAACCAGGTTATCCGCAAATTTTTTATAGTACAAAGAAGGGAAACCATCTGGGCCCGGTGCCGAAGAGCCCTTAGCCTGCTTAGCTAGTCTTATTTCAGCTTGTGAAATTGGTCCTTCCATGAGTTGACGATGCTCGAGGGACAGAGAGGGAAGGAGGAGCTCCTGGAAAAAGGACTCTATTACCGAGGATGGAGTCGCAGGTGGGCATTTATATAGAGAGTAAAGGAAGTCGTGAAACTCTCGAAGTACGTTCTTACGATTCATGGAATAAATGCCAGATTTACAGCGTATCCTAGGAGCTGAATATGTTCGAGGTATCGAAGATAGTTTATGCGCAAGCAGGGTGCCAATTTTATCTCTATGGGAATAGTATTTATTATCAGACCAACGCAAGCTGTTTTCAGCACGCGTGGTCAGGAGCAAATTAAGTTCTAAACGAGTATTCTCTAAGCTACGCAGCAGTGCAGGTGTTGGATTGTTTTTATGATCCTTGGATAACTTTTGAAGAGTGGCATCTACTTCGGTTATACGCTTCAGGGCCTTCAGGGTTTTTTAAATTTAGAAGTATAGGCTATAAGCCACCCTCTAATAGTTGCTTTGTGTGCCGCCCAAATCATTATGGGGGACACAGTAGGCATGATATTGAGTTGGAAATAAGAGATAAGTTGGCATTCCAACATGGAGCACAGCGCCGGATCACTCAAAAGTGACTCGTTTAGTCTCCAGCAAAAGGATCTATCTGGGTCTCTCTTATGTGACAATGATAAGAGAACCATAGAATGATCCGACCAAGGTATTTCTTTAATTTTAGAGGAGGCAATCAAGGGCACCGCCGAGGGGGAGACAAAAAAATGGTCAATCCTCGAATAACTCAAATGAGGTGGGGAATAATAAGTATAATCTTTCGCACTGGGGTTCAGTTCTCTCCAAGCGTCAATTATAAGCCACCCTCTAATAGTTGCTTTGTGTGCCGCCCAAATCATTATGGGGGACACAGTAGGCATGATATTGAGTTGGAAATAAGAGATAAGTTGGCATTCCAACATGGAGCACAGCGCCGGATCACTCAAAAGTGACTCGTTTAGTCTCCAGCAAAAGGATCTATCTGGGTCTCTCTTATGTGACAATGATAAGAGAACCATAGAATGATCCGACCAAGGTATTTCTTTAATTTTAGAGGAGGCAATCAAGGGCACCGCCGAGGGGGAGACAAAAAAATGGTCAATCCTCGAATAACTCAAATGAGGTGGGGAATAATAAGTATAATCTTTCGCACTGGGGTTCAGTTCTCTCCAAGCGTCAATCAAAGAATGGGACTGTAATAACCGGGCTAAACCCGTACCCAGCTTGGATGCACGCTTAGCTCGACATTTTTCCCCATGCGATCTGTCTATGCCAGGGTCTAATGCAATATTAGAGCCGCCCCCATATATCAGGTTACCCGATACATGAGGGAGAAGGGTTTTCAGCATTGAACGAAAATGTTTTAATTGGGCAGTATTGGGAGCATAATAGGAAATAAATGTAAACAGGTGGTCCTCAATGCATCCCCTTACTAGCAGGTATCGACCCTCAGGGTCCTTAAGCTCCAATTCAAGATGAAAAGTCACGGCTTTAGAAAAACACTCCTCTAGTTCTATCAGCTGCATTGGCTAGGTAGAACTGTGGATAGTGCTTGTGAAGGAACTTAGGCTGATAGCATCTAGGGAAATGTGTTTCCTGCAGATACACCACATCCACATGCTGAGAGTGGTAGTGGTTAAAGGCCGTGCGTCTCTTGATTGGAGAATTAAGGCCCTTAGTATTATGTGTCGCTAATATAAAGGGTCTACCTGTCACCATCATGGAGGCTTACAATTAGATAGTTCTGGCGGGATTTTGACGTCATTATGATTATGGTTTCCAGCAGTCAGTCATAGAGTAGCAGAGATAATGGAGGGGAAAGCAAGAGTAGGGAGAAAGATAAAAGAGAGACTATAATGGGGGAAAAAAGGGAGAGAGGAAAGAAAGGAAAGACAGGGAAGGAGATGGTGGTGGGAGATGCTGCCTATAGAGAATACTGTGTCTAGATGTGAGGCCCGGGTATTGATCCCCGAATTATAAAACAAAAGAACTTACAGAATAATTAATGTTCATATTGTCAGAATGCCTATGAAAAGTGGAGTGGAGGGTACCACTCGATCCATGACTCCCAAATTTTCAAAATGTCTTTATAGTATTATTTGCAGAGCAGTTAGTTTCTCTAATATTATTGCAAAGGGTATTGTGGGAGCCTTCAGTGCCTTAGCAATAACTCTTTTGGCTTCTATAAGTGGTTTGCAGCACATACTTTTTTTTTTTTTCTTATTTTAAAGAATTTAATAGGCATCCTTACAAAAAAAAGATGCATTTGTGACTGTATAAAGCACTTGGTAGACACTGGTCCAGATGTGTTTGACCTTTAGGCAGTCCCGGCAGATGTGCCTTAATTAATCTTCAGCCTGGCTGCCACAAAAGCAGAAGGATGGGTACCAGGTAGCAGCGGAGAAGGAGTTCAATATTGGCTTCTACAGCCAATAAGTGAGCCGAGCTCTTAGGTGTCATGGCCCAAATCTAATTTCAAGAGTTATTCACAAAATGGTGAAGCGTTTGGAGAAGGCAGGAGAAGTGAACAATCTAAGACAACACAACTGAACTGGAAAGTGAGCAAAAATTGAACATTTTTCAAAATGAGCTATTTTGGCCTAGATTGTTCACTTCTCCTTCCTTCTCCAAACTCTTCACACTTTAGTGAATAACCCTGAATGTATCTGATGGGACAGATTTGATGAGGTAATTGTCCTATTTTAGCACATAGAAAGGAGGGGTATTCTAAATCGGTGCAAGGAACAGGAAGTACACTAAGTAGATGCTGCCCTATCTTGTCTTTTTTAGTGCCCAAAAAGCTCTTTTTACATTTGGAAAATCCTGGGTCTCTTAACTTCAAGAAAGTATACAATCTGTGGTTAGATAACATCTGACTCGGCTCCTTTTAAGGCCAAAAATGAACAACTGCCCCTTGTTTCTGTTTGAGTTAGTGTGCACGTTTATTTTAGATGTGTTTGGGTGCATTCATCATGCGTTATTCATGAATTTACATGCTTTTATCATGTGACTGAAATTATTTTACTAGGGATGTTCAGACACCAGTTCAGATACCAGTGCCGATACTTGGTATTTTCACGAGAACTACCAGGGTTGCTGCGGCTGCAGCTGGGAACTAGCTCTGGCGCTCCACCACTGTCCTGAAATCATTAGTCTGTGTTGTTTTAGAAAAACTGGCACATGACAATAAACAAAGATGTATCAGTAGTTGTATCTGTGAGTACTTGGACAAGTATCTCCACAAATACACAGGCACGGCAAAGCAATCCACTCTCCTTTTCCTGGTCCTTTCTCGTCTCTCCTCTCTTCTCCAGGCTAGTAGATGGATGGCTGCTGGAGATTGCTCTGTCCCTTGTGATCTTGTATTGGACAGGAAGTTCAGGGAAGCTAAGCGAGTATGAGCCAGCTGGTTGGAAACATGATGGTTGTGCTTGGACAAAATAAATACTTTGCTGGACATTACAGTGTATATATTTGTTTTATGGATTCATTTTTGAAAAAAACTTTTGAGACTTTATTAATAATGCTTAAGTCTACCGATATTCTCTGTGCCTCTTGATGTTAAAACATATACACCATGCTGCTAGAATATGATGAGGCTTGCTGCAGAAGTGAAAAGTGCTCTTTGAAGATGTATTTAGCTTTATTTAGTGTGACACACTACGGTAGCGCGTGCAATACTACAACATACGTTAATGCACAGTACATGTGTTAGCTCCTTGAAGTGCCATTCATTTTCAACGGCATCCCAACTCACTAACCCAGCATACCATTCAATGCGCATGCATTGCAGTGCACCACAACTCATGAAAGTGCACTACAGTGTGCTGTGGTGCTCTGCTGTGCAAAAAAAAGATGCATGTCTGATGTTTTTTTTTTGGCCTGTTTTGGTGCTTCGCCAGCCCACTAAAATAAATGTAACGGGGGTTTTGCATTTGATGACCTCCTATGTATGAGAATACATAAGCATATGCTTGATATACCGAGATTGTATATTTGGTGGGTGAGTTATGCTCTAAAAATAGAGCTGCAAATTATGTTTTTTTTTTTTATGTGAATAGATAATTTCTAATTCAAATTCTGAGCAAATTCCATCAGCACATATTTGTCTGCAAACTTTCAGAACAAGCTTTTTGATTAATTGGGTTAATGCATTTGCAGTATTAAAGTGGAAATTAAATAATCTCTGTGTGTTCTCTGTGTGGTGTCACCTTGCTGCACACAGAATACAACACGTAATGCTTAATAGGATCTGTGACTGGTTGACTTTACTGTTGCCTTTTATTTGTCTCTGTAATAAAAAATGTCAAGAGGAAATCTGTTGTACTTTGTCGTATGCACATCTTTTGTTTTGTGGAGAATGTACTGATTAAATGAGTGAAATGAAGTACATCGTAACAGTGGGTCTTGAAAATATTTGCAGCAGTATTTGTGCAAGGCTGCCCAAACCTGATATTGTAACATTGTGCAGACATTGCCAGCTGATGGTATTTCTTCCTTCAGTCATAAACAGATATAAGCAGCCCGTGCTGTAACACAATGAAGTCTCCAATTTTGTAATACTGCAGAAAGCAGATGTTCTTATAATAACACAACTGTTTTTGAATGCACTTTAACATGACCTTAGTAGCTAATATATACCAAAGCAAACAGCTTTCTTTTGAATACAGGCTTACAGTATTGTGCTTATCTTACTGATGAACCAGGCATGAATTTACTGAAACTGTTTGGGACTGAGTCAGAGTTCCTCTTTAGAATTTTGTAACAAAAAGCCTTGAGTGTGGGACTGCTGGTGTGATAATTCCTGCCTTCGGATGGGGTAAAGTTGAGTATTGAACATACAGTATTTCACATATTTGCTTGGACAGCCACTTATGATTGTGGCTGTGTGAATCCTGAAGACTGTGGAAAACCCCAAAGACATTGGGGGTCGTGTCCCTGGGTTGGGCCATCTATGGAATCTACCTTCAAGGCAGACTGTGAATGCAACTGAGTCATCTGGTTGTTGAGCTGCAATGCTCCAGCAACGAAAGAGGCTGGAATTTACCTGTACTGCAGGCAGATATAAAGGTTGCATGTAATGCAGTTATGCATTCATTAAAAATAATCAAATGTATTTTTAAATGCACTTAGGTAGATGCAGGGCCATCCCTAGCCTTTTCACTGCCTGAGGATGTGGGGGGTGGGTGATGCTGGTGGTGCACTCTAAAGGGGGGTGGTCTCTGCATTATCTGGCAACCAGTGACATCACGGGTTACCAGGAGCTGGGTAAGACGCCAGCCAGAGCATCCAAGGTTGCTAAGAGCTGGAGAGGGGAGATGTGTATGGCTCTTTAACCATGTCCTCCTCCGGCAATCTTAGCAATCTGGGATGCTCTGGCCGGAAATGGGGTGGCATTATGCAGCAGAGCCATGCCGCTTTGCCTCCCCGTGTGACCCAAAGAGATGCTGCCTGAGGCTACCTCATTATAGGGATGGCCCTAGGGAAAAAGTCTAATGTCTTGTATTTCTCTGTCCAGCAGCATTTAGGGAGATGTGCAACACTAGGAACTAGTCAAGCTCCGCTGCATTGCACGCATGTTGATAGTAAACATACTGACAGGAGGAAAGAGCAGAGTGGTGGATTATTGCTGTGCTGTTGCTACTGCTCCTCTGGGTGAGAGTAGGTTCTTGACCGAGATGTTTTGCTACTGTAGGCTGAGGACTTGGCTGTGACCAAATTGGCTGAAAAAAGCTACAACATTTTTGGTGGGTTAAACAGTACCCATTTATGTATCTTGGTTATGTATTTAGCTTTAATTTCTAACCGCATTTTTATTAGACATAATATACATTTGTACTTGTGCCTGCAGTTTCTGAATAAAATGCTATTATGATGTGTTCCTGTTACTGAAGATAATTCTTGTATCTGGCAATACTGCCTGTAGCCTCCTGGCTAAAAGTGCATCCTGTTGTGCTTTGTAAATATTGCTCAAGGAAAACAGGTTGAGCACATTCAGCTAAGTTAAAGGAGAACTATGGGGTTAAGTATTTTCCCCATAGTTCTTCTTAGGGTAACGGGAGGACACAAACTAGCGTCCTCCCGTCACCCTAGGCTCAGTATACCGCGAGCTGCTGCTCGCGGTATACTGAGACGCCGCAGCTGAAGCGGATCCCGACAATTATCCCGGGATCCGCCCAGCTGCGTGACTGACAACTGGCTCTGCCTATCTAGAGGCAGAGCCAGCTGTACCCACCCCCTCCCCCGTCCGTTCCGCCAGTCAGCGCTGGTGAATCGGAGCGGGGAGGGGGGAATCCAGCCCCTCCCCTGTCACGGCAGAGAGCCGTGACAGGATCGAGAGGTGAGCGAACGCCGGTATGTGTTCGCTCACCTCCCGATCTACTGAGCCGACCTGTGACAGTCTCATTGTCACAGGTCGGCTAGAACTATGAGGTGAGTGAAAAGCACTTACCTCATAGTTCTCCTTTAAGAGCAGTTCTCTGGACAGCTCCCTATATTGATGGGCAGGAACAGCTTGTTTACAGAAGCTGTGTATGCAAACACAGGGTCATGCATAGACAAAGGATTTATCTCCAGCAAACCCATCTTTTTAGAATTTTTTTCATAGGCAGCATGGTCAAGTACACGTATGTAATGTTTAGTGAAGCACAATTATACTCTTATATGTAGAGGTTAATGATATCATTCTGTAATTTATGGAATTGTATGTGAAATGACACAAATAAAAACTTATTCTGGAAAAAAATTATACTCTAAAGTGGCCCTGTCAGGTTAAACCATCAGTTCCCTGTGAAAAAAGCAAGTTAATGCTTTCCTTTCCAGCAGGCAGTGTGTTAAATGTCACCTCTATTGCAGAGCTCCAGGCTCCCCGGCTATCCAACACGTTCAGGTATGTGGAATAGTGTGTACCCCCGGTGAGCACTGTGGTTCCTCCCACCGACCCTTATGTCACTACTGTGTCCATCACTACTAACCCCTTAGTGACACAGCTTCAGTAGATGTTTTTTTTTTCCTGGGGACTAGAGCAATTTTGCCATTTTTGCTATGTGTTTGTTTAACCATAATTTGACATTTTCCATTATATATCGGGTAATACAATTTTAGTGTGGAACAATTGTAGAATGTGGTATGTTTGTCTCCTAACTTTAATAGCCTCCTCTGCACTATATTTTCTTATCATTTTTTTAAAATTAAATATATTTTTTAAATATTTGTTTTGACTTTTTCTTCAATTTTGCAAAATTTTAAAGACTTTAAAAAACTGTTTACATGTTTTTTTAATCTAGGTGTGCACCAAAGGGTTATTTTTTCATTTACAGGGGCTTTTGATACCAAGTATTGTAAGGAGATACTGTATTCTCCTCAGAGATACTTTGTATCACTTTGTAATACACTATCCTGGCTGCCAGCTACACAACACAGTGAGCTGAAAGCCGGCTCGGTGGCTGTATTAGCATAGTGATCACAGCGATCTTCTATCACAGTGATCACTGTGCTGTGACCACCTAAATTGCTTTTGAGAGTCTGCCTCAGACCCCGAGGGACCTATCAACAGTATTAACTGAATGAGCACTGGTCCATGCATTGACAAGAGCTCAATGTACTGCATGACAGCATTATTCCATCTCCGGTAATTAGGGAATTTTAAGAGCAAAGCAGCAACAGTCTTTAAGTTGATACAAATCAGACAAAAGGTTAATTTGACACACGCGTGTGGAGAAAGGCTTTAGTCTGTCAGGCCAATTCCAACCCCACTCTAGTTCATACAGCTTATAAAGGTCTACACATCACGATAAAGATTAGGTTACATAATTGTTCAGTTTTAAAAATAAAAGTCCTGCATCAGCATTATTTGTTCCTCACATATATACATAGCAAGTGTCTGAGATTAGATAAACTCCTAGAATGGCAATTTCTCCAGTGACTTTAAGATAACAGCTAACACCCTGCCATAGAAAAATGCCTTACAATATTACTTTTCACTAAAGATGTGTTAAAACACGTTTTGTACGTAAGATGTATTTAACATATTATATGTATAGAACGTGACCGTATAGTTGAATGTCTTTTAACCTGTCATTTTAATTGTCATATCATTTACTATTAGTAGTGTGCCTTATCTTTTACCATATTTACTTAGAAGATACATTTCATAATACGTTTCATTAAGAATAATATTACAGACAAAATAGAGTCTAAAAATGTGATTCAGCAAGGATCATCATTTATCCCTACACAGTGGTCGTTAAGGAACTGAAAGACTGTGAGGGAATAATCCTGTCATCGGTCGGGAAGGGTAAAATGTCAACTGCAGCTCTCGTTTATACTTAGCCCATCTTCTCCTGACCCCAAACATCCTTATGGCCTTTAAAGCCACCCATCACATTTTGTGGCCAATAGGAAGGCATGGTGGTCAAAGAAGATCGACCAGGTATCAACCAAAGGGACTAGTTATGTGCAAAATATGGAGTGTAACGTTTGGTGATACCCAGGAGACAAAAAACTGAGTCTATTAATCAGCAGCTGTAGTACTAGCTCTGTTGATATGGGGCTCCCTTAGATGGTAAAGGTAGCCCACAATTTCACTTTATGTACTTAATTCCTATGCAACTGTTATTAAACTGTGTGGCATCACTATAAAACTGAAGCCTAAAATAAATATTTGGCTGCATTTGCAGTTCATCTTTAATTGGGATCCTCCAGTAGACCCAAAAATGACCATGGACAAAATCATTCAACAGTGGCTTACTGTGAACCACCTATTTTCTACTTTTCCACCTACAGTATGTTCGTAAATAAACCATCTTGAGTTTTTGTTATGGTCATATATAGTAGTTTAAAGCCTAGGGCACTAAACATGTATAGGCTCTCAAGCTACCCTATATTTTGCTATTTTATTACATAAGTTCTGGTGCCATCCACTCACTATGCTCCCTGTGTATGATCAATAGTGGACATGCCTGCATCTTCTTCTTCTGTAATGCACAGCAAATGTTTGCCTGTTCATTGAGTATGGAAATGTGCGTCAGGTGCAGTGGTGGTACATGCAAGAGTACGCATCAAGTGCAGCTTTGATGTGTGCATGAGTGCCTATCCAGTGCAGTGGTGGTAAGTGTAAGAGTATGAATCAGGTACATTGGGCAAGATGCGTCAATGTTTTTTAATATTCCAAAAAGGGGCCAGTAACACACATGCAGTAGCAACTCAGTTACATGATCCGCTTGCCATTACAGCACATGTACAAGTGCTGGCACCACAGCACTTCCCAGTACAAATGCTGGTTTTCAGTGTCATCCACAAAGTTTACAATTCCGCTTGGCAGTGAAAGCATCCAATTTAGAGTATCCAATATACTATATAATGTACAGTACAGTATGGTATACTGGGTTGTTTGTATTTGTTTCTACTTTCTTATGACAGATGCTTGTTCTGTTTTATAATCCAACCAATTGCCCCCTTCACCCTCTTCAGTTTCCTTCTGTATACTTAAGGTCTGTACTTATACTGATTAAATTGTTGAGGAGAGTGGGGGAGGAATATGGAATTTGAGGTGAAACAGCACTTTTTTTACTCATTGCTAATTTACTCATAAAGAAGGTAACACCAGAATACCAGTAATGGATAAAGGGAGGTGGGAGCTGTTGATGACAACATGCTGAAGCTATACAGTGCCTGGCAAGTCAGGTTTCTTTATAATGTTTTGACACATTTATAATTTGTAAAAAAACTTTTGACTTTGAAGTTAGCAGTGCATTTCCCCTAAGATTCTATTATTAGAAAACTCTTATAAGGAGTCTCTCACTATTCCTCAGGATAACCTCATGCAACTGAAATACAGGTATACATCAAGGACAGAATGGGGGGAATTTATCAAAGCACTTGCGACAGTTTTAGCCTCTTACATAATTTTTTTAAATGTGCAAATCTGTCTTTTACCAGGTGCCCCTGTTTTCTTCAGAGCTTGCACTACTTTTCCAACTGCAAGTGTTTTGCACCTGTTTTCTTCAGAGCCTGCACTACTTTTTCAACTGCATGTTTTTTGCACGTGTTTTGCACCTGTTTTCTTCAGAGCTTGCACTACTTTTTCAACTGCATGTTTTCTGCACCTTTTTGCACGTGTTTTCAGCTGCACTTGTTCTGGGCTGTCTGAAACTGGAGCATCACCTAAGAAAACACTCACAACTTAAGAAGTCCCCATGATCACTTCTTCAAGATGCGGCAGTTAAGCTTTTTGCCTGAAGTTAGAAGTCTTCTTTCTTGGAGTCTATTAAACCTCATTTATCAACAACATTACACTAGCTTGATAAATCTGGTGCAAATATATTCCATGCAAGTTCAAACACTCGCAATTGCTTTGATAAATTCCCCCCATGTTTTTTGCACCTTTTTTGCACGTGTTTTCATCTGCACTTGTTAAACCTCCTTTATCAACAACATTACACTAGCTTGATAAATCTGGTGCAAATATTTTCTGTGCAAGTTAAAACACTCACAAATGCTTTGATAAATTCCCCCCAATGTATCTTCCTTTCTTCAGAGAGGTTACCTTTTTTTCTTCAGCAGAAATGATAGAAATACCAGCTTTTGAAAGAAGGCATGGATGTACTCTGCTATTGTTAAATTAACAATTATATGTAAGTAGAGAAATTTCAGTGACCAGTTAGTTTTGCTTACATACCATACACAGCAACCTAGGGCAGGCTTGCTGCATCCTGTTTTCCCGCATAGGGGTCCACAGAGGAATGCTGGTAGTGCCCAGTAACATGTTTAGTGCCAGTGAATTTGTGGCTGAGAGATGACGTGTGTCATTACATAATGGATCCTAGAGAGCCTTAACCCCTTCATGACTGAGCTTGTTTTTAGTTTCTGTTCGTAAATGACTGACACACTTTTGACATTTTTGCTGTGTGATTCTTCCACGTCAGTAATATACTTTCTTACAAAGTGCACCCACACATATTATATATTGTTTTTTAGAGGACAGATAGGGCTACATATTTATATCACATATGTGCGTCTAACGCCTCACTTAGGACAAATAAAATAAACACTTTTTTCCCAGTTTTGATTTGTAGTATTTTTTTTACAAAACCAGCACAGCTAAAAAAATGCAATAAATACATTCATTTATTTGTCCCTTATTTTATTTTATTTTTTACACATTTTTTTATTTTTTTTACACTTTTCACAATTTTTTTTTTTTTTACACTTTTCACTTTTTTTTTAACTTAAAAATGTTATTTTATTTATTTAATTATATCAAGCAGATTTTGTGAATTAATCTCACTGTTACTGCATGATAAATTAATACATTTTTGGTTATTATCAGGCTGCTTCAAACTTCAGAACAGCCGATAATAAGTTAGTGACACTGATCCTGCAGCAGTTCAGGATTCAGCTGTTACTAAATGTTTTCTGATTGTTGCAACAACGATCAGCAAACAAACATTCTTCTTCCAGGAATAGATACATTGTAGGAATAGACACATTTTGTATCTATTCATGAAAGAAAAAAAAAAAGCCAGTATAGCTTGAGAGAGATATCTCTCGATCTATACGAGCTGTCAGAATGCCGGCAAAAGCCGGCATCTGTGTCCGCTTTGCTTTGACTCTCAGACACCCGATATTAAGGTATCGGGTGTCTGAAAAAGGTTAACCCTTTCATTAATGAATGCCTCTGTAGTAAGGGCATCCATTAATGAATGTTAAAAGCTGATTCTCAGCGATTAACAGCCCTCTAAAGCAGCAAATAACTCGTCACGTACAGTGTACGTGACAAGTCATTTGGTCCCTTTGTGGCTGGACGTACAGTGTACGTCTCCCGTCACGAAGGGGTTAATCAGGCCACTTCTTCAGTCCTTGTACCCCAGCATTTACAAGGCAGATGTTCATCATCCAAGACAGGACACCACCCGTCCTGTTCTTGGACAATCAATCTCTGTCTTTTCAAGGTTATTGGATTAAGATGTTTGTGCTACCTGTGTGGATTTAAACACTGGGGTATTTTCCTACCAGTGGTTTGGAGAAGCTACAAAAAGCCTTCAACTTTACAGAACAAGTCCAAATGAATGTGACAGCCTTTGGAGTACCTGAATAAATATTCACAAGTAATAAAGTCAGCTAGTAGTAGTCAACCGTTACTGTTGATATGACAAAAAGACATATAGATGTCAATAGTTTTTTTTTTTTTTTGTATTGCTTTACGAGGAACCTCACTGCTTCTTTTTATGCATCACTAAACTTGCTTTTATTTAATTTCTTGAGTGGTGTCTCATACATGATGTCACATCTATTCAAAGATTCAATATAATGGCATACAAATTCCATATAAATTCTGCACCCTTAGTGTTATATCCTACCCCATCCTGTGGTTAGAAAATGTAGGAGTAGTAGCACATGGATAAGGTTATCCCTCCAGTAAAATGTTTATGGATAGGCTACCATGCACTGTACAAAGCAATATAATTTTGACGCAGCCAACCTTTCTCCCTGTCTTTGGTCTGCTCTTCATGGAGATTACATGAAAATGACATTGAGAGAGATTTAGGTGCATATGCTATACTTTTAATATACCATTATATTTATTGATGTTTAACAAACACATGATTAAAATGACACCATACTCAAGAGTTGAATCTTAAAAATACATTCAGGTACCATAACCATTAATAATGTATCTTGTTTGTGTATCACTCAGCTGTAGATCCCTCAAATCTTCTCTGAGTTGGTGCTGACACTGACCTTTCTTCTGGAGGGTGGCTACTTTTGTTCCCCATGATCCCTGAGTGTGTTGTAAAGTAGACAATGCTCCAAACTCGCTCCCATGATACACTACAATCTCACTGTTTACTCATTTGTATTGAAATTGTAGTTCATCACGCGTGTGAGCTTGGAGCAGTGGCTACTTTACAACACATACATGGACCATGGAGAACAAAAGTAGCCACCCTCCAGAAGAAAGGACAGTATCAGCACCAATTCAGAGAAGATTTGAGGATCTACAGCTGAGTGATACACAAATAAGTTAAATTGTTTTGTTAATAGTTCAGGCACTTGAATGCATTTTAAAGTTTAACTCCTGAGTTTAGTGTAATTTTAAGTGATAAGAATTACTGGGAGGGTTGATGTGAGGGCTTTGAGTAGAGAATCAATGTCGGTGCTTAAAGGAGAACTATGGGGTCAGTGTTTTTCCCCATAGTTCTCCTTAGGGTAACGGGAGGACACAAACTAGCGTCCTCCCGTTACCCTAAGCTCAGTATACCGCGAGCTACAGCATGGACGTCGGGATCCACCCAGCTGCGTGAGTGACAGCTGGCTCTGCCTATCTAGAGGCAGAGCCAGCTGTACCTGCCCCGTCCGTTCCGCCAGTCAGCGCTGGCAGATCAGAGCGGGGAGAGGGGAATCCAGCCCCTCCCCCTGTCACGGCAGAGAGCCGTGACAGGATCGAGAGGTGAGCGAACCCGGTATGTGTTCGCTCACCTCCCGATCTACTGAGCCGACCTGTGACAGTCTCATTGTCACAGGTCGGCTAGAACTATGAGGTGAGTGGAAATCACTCATCTCATAGTTCTCCTTTAATTCTCTGCTACAAAAACTACCAGTTTTGATCTCCCAGCACTGAAAGCTAATGTGCAACATTTTAATACAACTCCTGAAAAAAGGTTTAAAAAATATGTACTATATAGCATTAGGTATACATTTGATGGAAGTTAAGTAATACCTTTTCTTCATGTCTAAATAAACAGTTTAAAAAAAGCTCTCACATGAGACATAATTCTATTTCATTTTAACTTAATTTACTGAGGTTTAAAAAGTTTATATTCCTATTGATATAAATCATGTTTTCATAAAAGGGAGGTCAAATTCCCCTTTCATAGAACTATATAAATAGATGAAGAATGTTAATTTGTTCCTCATCTCATTTTGTATGTTGTGCTTGTAGTGTTCTGATCATGTTTGTTGGCTTGCTATATTTCTATTTGAAATGTAAAGTGCTTTTTACTGTTTATATGTTGATATGAGTTATGTTGATAGTAGAATCAATAGAGAAAATGAGTGCTAGCGTCTGCATGTTTGTCATGTCATATTACAGTCTACAAAATGAAAGACTGAAGAGATAGAATATGCTTCTCATTTTGGTCTTCCCAGTCAGATAAGTCCAGGGATTAACATACTTTAGTGCTAATAAATACTAGGGTCTCTGATCATAATTAGGTAGACAGGCTATATTTTAGGCTCATAGGCAGAACAAAAATAGTTTAAACAAAGCAGAGAATTAAGATATTAGATTAAACAAGAACAAAAAACAAAGAAGAATCTGAAGTGATTATGTTTTAAATTAAAGCTTCAATCGTTTATAGATAGAAAGTGTTTTTTTGATACGGTCACAATCCCCATGCCGTTCCCTTTTCTTAAAGTGTATTTGCACTTTTGCAACCAAATTGGGATAACATCTGTTTTTTATATGTTTCCCTCCATGCTAAAAAATACAAATAAAAATACTCCATGAAGTTTATGTTATTTCTACTTGGGTAAGGGTTTCTTGGCTTCTTAAGGGTAAAAATTTCAACTTTCTTATTTTTTTGTAATATGAGGAGGGGCTGTGAGGGTTTGAACCCTGTCTGTACTGTGGTGGCTCATTTCATTATGATTTGTAAAGTAGATTTGAAAACTGCCCAACTCTGGCTTCTGCATTATATGTTAATTAAGTTAATGAGAAAAACACAATGCTCAAAGTTCAGTCCTAAATATTCCTATAAGGACAGAATAGGTACTCAGAAAAAAAAACTATGGGGTCTATTCACGAAGCTGCACACTAACTCAAACAGAAACAAGGAGCAGTTGTTCATGTTTGGCCTTAAAAGGAGCCGAGATGTTATCTAACCACAGATTCTATACTTTCTTGAAGTTAAGAGACCCATTCGGCTGAGCCGAACCCCCGGCAGGCTACTCACTGCTGTTCGAACAGCAGTGAGTGAATAGCCGAATGCCGTGTGCCGAAGCTAGCCGAAGGATCGGCCGAAGCTACGGCCAGATCCTTCGGCAGCTTTGTGAGTAGACCCCTATGGATTCAGCCATATTGCCTGCTGCAACAAAACATCTAAAAGGTAAGAAATATATATTTTTTAATTATTTTTCGTTAGGCTGTTTGAATAGGAATGCACAGCAAACAGGCATTTTCTCCAATTTAACTGCAAAAGTGGAAATACACTTGCCTATCTTTGCAGCTTGAGACAGCACCATTTTTGCCTTTTAAGTTCTCACTTTCCCCTACTGCCCTATAAAAGTAGATGTCCTTATTGATTACATTTGTGCTGAAACTGTCCTTCCTTCTGGAGGGTGACTACTTTTGTTCCCCATGGTCCCTGTGTGTATTGTAAAGTGGCCACTGCTCCAAGCTCACTCCTGTCACTCCTACAATCTCATGTTTCGTTTACTAATTTGTATTGAGATTGTAGTCTATCACAGGAGTGAGCTTGGAGCGGTGGCTACTTTACAACACACACAGGGACCATGGGGAACAAAAGTAGCCACTCTCCAGAAAGTAGGACAGTGTCAGCACCAATTCAGAGATGATTTGAGGATCTACAGCTGAGTGATACACAAATAAGATACATTTTTGTTGATAATTACTTGAATGCATTTTAAAGAATGAACTCCCGTGCTCTTTGCTGGCATTGCTCGGTTACAGCTGAGTAGCAGCCACAACCCTCAACCCAAATGTCCTCACACAGACTTGTATTGCAGAGGAAGTGAGGGAGTGTTTATGATAAGTTGTGATAATAATTGCTGAATACTAGGACTAACTTCAGTGCTTATTGGACTGCCCAGTCATATTTAGACATCCCGCACAACTGTTGTACCTGGAAAGTGGAGGCAAGAGTATGAAAATGAAAGTTGTGAGTACAATGTCTATCTGACTACATACTGTATCATATCTCCTGTAATAGTTACTCGTGCAAATACTCCGATACAAAAAAAGAGTACCTGTGCCTCGTCCGCCATCTTCAGGGACCCGAAACTGCCGCACACAGGACCTCCATAGCATCTTCAATGAAACAAGATGGCCGCGAACTCCTCCTCCAAGTCCTCAGTCATCTGCTCCATTCTGACCTCTTCTCCCACTGATTGGCCGATTGGATGATGACAGGTGAGGAAGCCTGTCATTATCCAATCGGCCAATCAGCGGGAGAAGAGGTCAGAATGGAGCAGATGACTAGGCTGTGACACGGAGTGGCTGAAGCAGACGGAGAGGACGACACAGCAGGTTAGTACTGCAGCACCATATACTGTATACCAAAAAGATAAACCAGCTTACAAGAGTGGCTGGTTTAAAAAGGGTTAACAGAGGATCGGGACGAGTACCAATTACAAAAAGAGTTTATTAGATAAAATATCAGTTTTGGACATAAACATCATATCACTAACTGGTTTAAAAAAAAAAAAAAAAGCATGATATACAATTATAAATCTTTAGGTATGCAGATGTGTTTGTATAATGTGCTCTCATTCATATATGCTAATCAGCTGAAACCATGTGGGAAAGAAACTGATTTTTTAAGAAGGTGCTACTATGTAACTTCCTTGTTTTTCCCACTGGAGATTAATACGTGTATTTCAGATACCAGCGGACACCAAAGGATAATACGTTATATGAAACGTATTATCCTTTGGTGCCAGCTGATTAGCATATATGAATGAGAGCACATCATACACACAGTATACACTATACTGTGCCACACTATACAGATTTACAAACACTTTAACTTTCCTGGAATTATTTCTGCTCCAGGCTGACATAAGTGCTAATCACATGACTAAAAAGTCTAGCTAATTGGTCATATAATCTCTGCTGATGGTGAAAGTCAGAGTACATATTGGCCAATTCCCTCCCACCCCCCAGCACTGGTCAAATGAGCAAATAAGTAGACTTTTCGCTGTGTGGAATTTTCTCCAGGTATTTTAAGCCTTCATTCACTCTTCATTTGTAAGTCTATGCAAGACTTGCATATGTGTATTGGTTCACTTTAGTGATTGGAAAGGATTAACAATGCATAGCAAAATATGAAAAAGATTTATGTACTATTCTTAGTTTATAGTTGCAAAATATTTAAGTAAAGGCTTAATTTAGAAATGGCAAACTATTCTATTTTAATAAAAACTTAACATTGTTTGAAGACGTACAGCATATTTAGTCTTACTACACCAACTGGTCTTACTCCAAGAACTGATGTTACAGCACTGTTGTGTGGCAAACAATGCCACATTTGTTATGAAAATGGTGCCAGACTTAGGAACTGGTACAAGTACAAGTATGTGCTGTTGGTTTATCCTTCTTTCAAAATAAACTAGTGGAGAATTATAAGAAATGTTAACACAGAAATTATAATGTTAGTGAAAATCCAACCAGTTAAGATGTTTGGAGGTGACTTTTAGTAATAGTGAGTCAAAGCTTTCTTAATGGCAGCTCATATATTTTATGTGTTACCTTTTATCTTTTTTTTTAAACTGTCACCTTTCTTGAAAATGTGTGGACTTGAACTTAAAAAAATGAAATTTGTTATCTTTTAAGGAACTGCTAGCAACGTAGTAGGATAAGGCCATTGAGGAGGAAGGAGTGGCAGTGAGTGTACCATTTGATTGGAATGCCTCTTTATATATAGCAGAGCACCTCCTGTGCCTAAAGCCTCAAAGCTATATATCTGAAGTGTGAAAGGCACTGTCCCACTAACCGCTAGTCTCACAATATTTGAAATGAGATTTGGTGATGTCACTGTTCTCTTGATGACTTACTGGAGAGGGAAAGACAGAAACAATGGTCTTGCAGACAAGACTCTTCCTACTGTGTCTTCCTTCATTCTGTGAATCTTTTCTTCCTCCACCTTATCTGGGGTTCAGTTCTAAAGTGACAAAAGGAAGCCCTGCCTCTACCAAGATGGCTGCTTTCACCCAGACATAGTAGTTGCAGTGTTAGAAATGGGATGAATGACTTTGTGATAAAATAGCCCTCATGTTGCTGTACATTAACAAAGACAGGCCTAACTGCATGGATTGCATAGGAAGACAGTGGCTATAATTCAATGAAAACAGTTTTTTTTTCTCTTATTGAGTGGCTTTTCTTGTTTGTCCTTTGCTGCTGGGGCCTGCTGTCCACTTTTAACCTCAAGAGGCCAAACAATTTTTTTCTATTTCACTTTTCTAGCATGCCTCACTAAATCTTACCTACAACTTTAAAAATTTGCAAAATAATCCCCAAACCATATATTTTCTGAAAGCACAGGACCCACAGAATAAAAAGATGGGGCTGCTGATTTTGTATATCCTATGATAGTTACGCAAATGTTTATCGAAACAATACTTTCTAGAACAATGCACAAAAATGTTGATTAGTGCACAAAAAGTGCGTTGGTGCATCACAGTGCATCAACACATGTAACTGTGCAGTACTACAATGTGTGTAGGTCACATGTGTACTTTATGTGTATAGTAATATGTGTGTGGGGGATTGTTTTATTTATGGTTTATTATTATTAATATTATTATTACCAGTGATGGCTTTGGGGAAATATCAAGGGCCTGGAAAGAAACCTGATGGGTCTCATTTGAGATAAACAACGAGAATGAGGACACATAGGGGTCCTAATTGAAATAGCCAATAGGAATCTAGCAATGCATTCCAATGGGCAAAACGGGGTTTTTTCTATTCTGACATGGCTCCGTGTCATAATAAAGAAAAAAAAAAAGAAAAATCAGTGTTTCTCTCCTGGGCGGCCGGGAGCGGAAGGCTGCCAGAGTGCCCGGGATATTTTTTTTGCTGGACAATAGAAAACTATTGGGCGGAGCTAGCTGTCACTGCTAGCTCCGCACAATCGTTTTCTATTTACTTTTTAAAACTTTTAAAACTATTTTTCTTTCCTGCTCGGTCCCTCTAAGGGACCGAGCAGAACAGTGGCAGAACCGCTCTGCGGCATTCGGCTATTCACTCGCTGCTGTTCGGCATCTATAAGAATAGGCCGAACAGCAGTGAGTAGCATGCCGGAGGTTCGGCTCAGTCCTTCTGCACATGCTGAGCATGTTCGGCCGACCCGAAGCCATGCAAAGCAAGCCGATGTACGGCTGATTTCAGCCGATATACGGCTGAAATCAGCCGTACAAGCCTGAAGTGAATAGCCGAACAGTGTTTGGCTCACTTCACTTGGGGTCGGTTGTTCACTCGGCTGCCCTCGGCAGCATAGTGAATAGACCTGATAGTCCTCAATCTCCTTTTCTTCTGCAGCCCCGCCCTCACTGAGAACTTCCATGCTCATTCACAAACAGTGTTTTAACATTTTGGTATGAATAGCTGCGACTAGCAGCTTGTTAGCCGTTGATCATAGCTATTCAATAGTCAAAAGAGTCTAGGGAACCCTTCTGTTTAAAAGTTTATTGCCATTGATGCCATTCTGTTCCACCACAAGCCTTACAGTGGCAGCAACAGCTTGACAATGGCAGTGAAATGGTTTATTTCTGCTAATGGACATGTTGCTATGTTTATAAGTGTTTTTGTTTCTGTTCCCATTCATCTGACTTGAACAAAACAGATGTTCTGTCTAGCAGACACATTTCCAATTTATTGTGTTTGCAACAATGATGGTGCATCAGCAATATTTTAGTTTCGATAATATAACTTAACTTGAAGTGGAGGTCAAGCCAAAACTGTTTTGCTTGGATTGGGTAAGAGTTAAAACTCCTGTGAGGTCTGGGGCTCCATTAGAGATATTTACCCTCACTCCCTGTCTTGCTAACAACTTTTGCCACACACCAAGTAAGGGTAATGTTTAAAAAGCAACACAGACAGAAATAAAAAAAACTTTCCTTTAGTAGTGAACAGGAATACTAAAACCCCTGACACGTTTGTATTTCTGTCTTTGTCCCAGTTGCAGATTTTCCCCTCAATTCCTGTCTTGTGAATCCATTGTCAATAGGACAGGAAGTGTAGAGGACTAGAAGTATAGAGCAGTAAAAACTTACACGCCCCTGAAGAAGCCCCGGCCATCGGGGGGAAACGCGTCAGGATAGCGCGTGTTTCAGCTTCTCTAGACACCCTGTGCTGACCTCTATACGTTCGGGTGAGAACGATAAACTACGAATCTCTACAGCCACCGAAGGGAGTGGGCCTATCAAATCTGATGCTGTCATTGCCGCACGTAATGATAGCGGCTTCTGATTGCCACAGCCAGGCCGGAGATACAGGAGTGAGCGTTTGTCCATTACAGCGAAGGCACTGAATCGGAAGACACAGGCGAGCCAATGCCGGTGTGATTATTTGCAGCTGCCATCCCGTGCCGTGCCATTGGACACACTACTGCGGAAACCTCATTATACTCCACTCATCAGCACGCTCGTGCATTTTGAAAACCCTTCTGGGGGGCTCTTTCTTTTGGGGTGATAACCCCGCGTCTCGGACAGCGGTGGGAGTCCAAGTTTACCAATGAAATAGATCCCATTCAGTGACATTGTTTCATAAGGATACTCTCTTGTCACAAACAACTACATGCATGTATCATTGTGGGATCTAACCAGGACTACTTTTTGCCGGCTGCGTACAATGTGAGTACAGCTCCGTTTTTCTTTCTGGGTGATATATCTCTCTTTTTTTCACTCACATCAGAGACTTCCTACCCCATAGGAGATTCAAATGTTCAATACCCGTATCTTTACATTCAGGTGATTCTAGGGAAGCTTTTTAATTGGTTTTAAATGTCTTGTTATAGGTGTCTTTATATATATTAGTATCATTAAACTTTGTTATATTATATTATATTACGCATTGTGATCCATTTATCAGACCATCTCCACTTTTAGGGATTTCTTGTTTAAAGGGGATTGTATTTTTTTGAATTAAAAACTTACAGTAGTTTTGATCCTTCCTACTTCATTCAAAATTAGAAAAAAAAAGGTTTTGTGGCCTGACATACAATTTAAACCAGTTTGCACATATTTGGTTTAAATGCACTCTAGTAGGAATACACTGCCTAGAGAAACCTCTATTACAGATGAAACCCAACTCAACTTTAAACACAAAATGAGAATGTTTAGAATAAAAGTAGATATTGAAGAAGAATCTCTACAATACTTACCTTCAGAAAATATCACTTTGTACTTCCTCTGGTGCCAGAACATTGGTCACCTGGTCTCTGCCTAAGGGACATGGGGGAATGATGTTTAGGCACACACAGATGATTCTGCACTTTTAACATTTGCTCTGGCATCGGTCATGTGGCTGACCAATGACAGGAGGCCAAAGTTTTTTTATGTGTAGTAAAGTTATTTAATTGCCTGTTTTTTTCTATTTATTAATGGGAATGTATAGTGGTTTTTAGTAATAGTAGTGGAGTACATAGCATATATAACACCTGGGACATATCATTTTTTACAACCCTCCCCCATACATCAAAATGTTGTTTGATTAAGTATCAAGACATTAAACAGCATCTGCGCCGGGGGTAGGAGCAGAATTGACCAGTAGAAGATGGATAGCAGCAGTTGTAAGTATGGCTGCAACTTATTAATCCACCCAACATTCAGGAGCTTAGAAGTGCTATCTTCTGCATAGTTACCAATATTAAAAATAGGAGGGATGCCTTAAAGGGACTGAGAAGAAAAATGCCAAACACTTGGGGCATGACTAATAAAGTAGTTGTTGCTTTATGGTGTATAGCTTGTAGCGTGGCACCTTTCCTGCTTTGCTCTGTTTAAGACAAAATAGGGCCCGGGGTGCTGTAAAGAAAGTCACAGTAAAATAAACCCAAGCTCTCTCTCTCTGTTCTTTGGCATTTGTTGTAATAGTAAAGCACCTTTCTTATTAATTGGTGGTCAGTGGCAGGGTTTAATGGTAAACACCCTCCCTTTCATTGGTAATTGGTAAAGCCTCCAGTATGGGTGTTCTGTGTATTTACTTAGCTGAACACATGCTCCAGCACTGTTGACCCCTCCCTTCTATCTAGCTTGGACTATACTTCTACTGTAAGGCAGAAATTAACAGTTCTGACTTCTTTAAGTGCTGGGTTCTGGAATGCAGAGAATGTATCAGCACACTGGTTCCACTCTGCAATCTTCTATGTGGTGGCACGCAGTGTGGACCACCCATAGTAGTAATAGTACTGCGTAATAAAGTAATATGTTTATTGATAATTAAAAATATAGTATAGTTTTAATATTTTAGTCATAATAATATCACTTAAAGTTATAGTTCACCTTTTGCAAACATTTAATAAAACCACATTAATGAGATATAAAATGTGCATTTATTACATTTTTGCATTCACTGTAGAGCATTGTAATCACAATCAGTGTGTCATGGTTGCAATGCACAGGCTCCTGCATTGTTTACATTCCAGTGTTAGATCCTACGGACCTTCTGTTATTGGGTAGGTAGTAAACAATGAACTACAAGTGCGGTGACATCACAGCACTTGTGCCAGCGCTTTGTGAATCCCCCTGCTGTGATGACATATTGGACTTGTGGTCTTCCCATTCACAGATTCACAGTGAATGGAGGATGCATCTTTGAAAGCATAGCCATGCACAGCCACACAAAATTAAAAAACAACAACAGAATGCTACAGGGAGGGAGGGGGAGGAGGTTCCAGGGTAGGGGGGTTGAGGAATGCAAATATTTTACATGTTACACCTTGAATATGGATGTAACTTGAAACATGGTCACAAAGTTGGACTAAAGTTGGTCCGACACTGCTTAAATTTCAGCAGGACTCAACTGAAATTCTACCAGTGTATAGCCAGATGTAGCCCATCTTTGTGACCATGTTTCAGGTTAAATCCATACTTAGGGTGTAACATAAAATTCAAGCAGAGTGTGACCCTGTTGGCACCCCTGTTTTCGACAATAGTTCATTTTTCAATCAACTTTTGTCAATGGAGCCAGTCAGAAAATTCTTGGTTGAGCAGTGACTGTGGCACTGTTCTGGTATGCTAACAGCTGCACACCGGCTGTTGTCAGAATACATCAGCCTGATAGGGGGGAATCCCCCCATCCATACTTCTTAGCATGGATGGGGGAAGCGAACATTTTGTTTCTCATTCAGCCCATTGGGCTGAACAAGAAAAAATGCACAGTGCATGGCCAGTTTAAGCCTTTAGCACTTAACGCAACAATTAACTTACCAATTAACACTGAAAGTACACTTTTGACAAACCTTGGTAACAGCCTTAGCATACCATAAAAATATTTAAGCACAGGTTACCTTCAGTGAAAATTGCATTCCATAATAATCATTAAATACAGAGATATAAGATGTTGAAATTATTTGCAACGTTTCCTGTAAAGGTCAAGCTTCTCTCCCTGCTTCCTTTGTTGGTCAGTGAGGCTGTCAAGGAGGGCTTGGAAGGTGAGATGGCCAAGTTCAATTTTACAAGAAACGTTGCATGTAACTTCACCTGCCTTTTAGTCTGGATCCACTAATTGTTCTGGCTTATAGTTTTTACTGAAGTTGCATTTGACAGGTAATTTGTTTTATGGGATAAATGCCCTTTTGTTTAGCATCATCATGCATGCAATTCAAACTGACACGTACTCGGTCTCAGCGTAAAAACAATTCTTAAAGTTTACTGCTATATATGCTTTTATAATTATCATAATTCTGACTGCGTATGCACCTAAACCTTATCTATAAAATGACCTTCAGAAAAGGCCAGTTAGTTCTTACTAAAGCCTGGAACTTGTTTACAGTTTTGTTTGTTTAGAAAGAGAAAGTCAAAAGGGAGAGAGACAAGATGGTTGGAAAACAAGATGGCAGAATATAAAAAGAAGGATTTCATAAATACACTTTCTTTCACAAACCCGTAACCCAGTGAATCCCTCACATTTTTAGCAGGTTCACTTTAACTATCATGTGTGACAAAATCAAGGCACGGGCAATTTGACAGTACATTGCAAAGTGCTGTACAAATATTTAAAGACCATGGTTGGCTTGTATTAATTTTTCCTAATTATAATAAAAAATAAAAACCCCAGTGGTGATTAAATACCACCGAAATAACGCCCTATCTGTCCCCAAAAAATGGTATAAAATTCATTTCAGTACAGCGTTGCATGACGGAATAAACGTCAGTCAAAGTATCGCAGCGCTGAACACTGAAAAATGGCCTGGCCAGGAAGGGGGTCTAAACACCTGGTCTTGAAGTGGTTAAAAAAAGAACATGAAATAAACACTTTTAGAGACCTATATCTTTTCACTGGCTGTATGGCTCATCAGGCTGCATTGCTTATGGTAAGTCTGTAAATTTCTAGAGATTAGATAACACTAGTGGAGCCTTTTATGTTTTACAAAGCTACAAAAGCGATAAAGAATTAGACTGAAAAGTGCACTTTAGTGCATAGTCTTATATAGAAATTACTTAATCATCTTTTCATGTTCACATCAAATGTACATCCAAAATGTATGTCAGCTAACACTCCTCCGCTGTTGATACTGTCTTACTTTGTTTTGTTAAAGTAACAAAATGATTACAGATTTCTACATGGTTGATGATGAACACAGTCTGATCAGATGATTTTTAAAGCATCTGGCAAAGTCCAACTGAGGCCATTGTCTGTTGCATATGCAAACTCCTTCTGTCATGTACATATGGTACTATTATCTGTCAAGTTGTATTTCTGATAGGCATAAAATGTTATAATGCTCAAAAAGTGTTCTGTTTATCTTACTACAGGGAACTGAACAATTTTTCATTCTAAATGGTGGTTAATTTAAATGGAACATATCAAGATTATGTTTACTCGTCACAGCACTGAAGGATCTGAATCTGTGATGGCCTGACTTTTTACTGCTGTGATGCTGCCCTGGAACAAGCCCAGCGATTACAGTGTGAGGCAATTGTAGCCTTGAGCACTGGCTTTGGCTTTCCATTTAACAAGTATGACCTTATTGTCAAAGGATACATATTAATGTATGTATCGGTGTTACAGTCAGCCTTGTGCCTTTTTCACCTGCTAGTTGTTGCATAGCTCTGAAGAATAGGTCATGCTGCAGCACACAGCTGACCTCATCAGGCGTACTTTAAAGGACTTGGGAGCATTCAGCCTGCCTGATCAAAAGTTATATTTTTGCTAGTTTGTAACCTTCTTTGTTACCCTGTGTTTTTCAACCTTGGACCATTTGTCTGCAGCCCTCCTTAACCATGTATCTGTCTTGTTCCTCACCTTGGTTCGCCTGCTATTCAGCTGTTATTATCCAGGCTTTTGAGTGTGTCCACTGGTGTGTTAGCAGTGTTCATTTACACCATCAGTTGCTCTGGCAAAGAGCAAACATACTGGGGCTGCCCCTTGATGACAGTCCCGCACCCCTACTGGTGACAAAGAGGTCCCACAGTGTCAGTACAAAACAGCCGTAAAACAGCAGCCAGAAACTCTAGGCTTCAGACTTGTTTTAGGGAAACCATAACCCTACATAATCCATTCCAGTCATTCACTTGTTCCCCTGATAATGGCCAGGTAAGGAAAATATCATCTTATGTGTATGGAAGTCTTCAGGATTAAAAAAATAGCATGCATTTGACATTTCAGAAGAGACTTATGACCCATTTATTTTAGCCATAGTTCTCTTTAGGGTCACAGGAGTACATATCTGACCCAAAACTCATTATATAGCGGGCTACTGCCCGCTATATGCTGACAGTGCAGAGCCAGGCTGCATCCTGGAAAGATCCTGACAATATTGTAAGGATCCACCCCTCTGCCTGATTGACTGCTGGCTCTGCTTCTCTAGAGACAGAGTAAGCTGTGCCCGCCCCCTTGACCATCTGTTCCTCCAGTCAGTGCTGGAGGAATGGAGAGGGAAGGGGGGGAATCCCTGCGGGGAGCAGTGACTGTCAGTCATCGCTCTCAACAGGGAGAAGATCATTAACTGAGCGATCAGCGGTATGTGATTGCTCAATTCTCAATCAATAGCACCGATATGTGACAGCTGCAGTGTCACAGGTCGGCTCTAAGTATGGGGATGAGTGTATTACACTCTCCCCATAATTCTCCCCTAACTTAAAGTACATTTTTTAACTTCTTAGTTTTATTACTATTGCAGCAGTTTGAAGACAGAGGGAATGTATAACTAAACACCTGCTGAACTACTCATGTGAGCAAGAGCCACATGGCTCACAAACCACTTGTTGGGGGACCAGCGCCTTTACTATTGAAAGTATCAGTGTAGGCAAAAATCTAAATTCCAAGTTAAAATCTATACCATCTTACCTGCCAAAGAATTGAATTTTAATTTTTGCATATTGGCTGCTTGTCCGGATCCCTTAGTTGACCGCTGCTGACTCGTTACCTCCTTACGAGTTAATCCTCTTTTTTCCTTTGTAAAGAATTGAATGGCTAGTTTTCTAATTCAGATATCTCTGTCAGATGCTACAAAAAAGTCCTGACCATTTACTCATTTCAGTTGAAGTAATAAAGCTTGGCCAAGACTGTGACTGGATAGTGAAGGACCAGTAGCTCACTAATAATGTTATCTCTATGCTCTTTTACAATCATCAAGCTCCATTTAACGACCCACAGTACTTTGAAAAGCAGTACAGCCTGATTGGCTTTCAAGGTTGCCCCTTCCTCTCACAGCCTGAATGCTGGCATGTAGTAGGTTAGAGAAGCCTAGTACAAAGACAGACTAAGGTACTATTTGAACCATTTTAAAGTATTTCTTAGTGAATTCACAACAGCATTAAATGGGTGGCTTTAAATCTACTTATATTTGCACTTGAAATTCCCTACAAATCTTGTACCAGGCTTAGCTATAGCAACAAATAATATTATCTATTCATTTCCAAGAGAGAAACGTGCACTGTTGCGTTCAGTTGAGCATTTTGGCTAATACTGATTCTCAAATGAAGCAATAAAGAAATGAATCATTTGGAGGTGATGCTTTTGTTCAGGTAGTTTAAAAGAATAAGATTAGATTATATTTCTTTTCATTTTACAATGCCTTTTTAATGTCTTTTTTTATTACACTATATGTTAAAGGTGTTTAATTAAGTTAGCATGCTACTTTTTTAATTAGTATGTGTCTGTGCAGGATTTTTAGCATGTGGGTGGTCAGCGCCACAAAACATGCTTGCTTTTCCAGTATATTCCCAGACTGTATCAAACTTTGCTTCTAGACCTGAGAAATGGCTTCTATTTCCTTGTATTGTAAACACATCATCTTAGAGAGATAATCACTTGAGCAATGGCTGCAATGTCTTTTTTTTTAACAAACTTTGCTTGTTAAACATTTACTTTACAGTAGAACACAACTCCATTCACAGAAATGTCTGGCCGTTTTGCAGGAGCTGTTAATGAAGGCTTTTCTGTGTTTGCTGTGGCTCTTCCACTTGAACGGTTCCTTGGTAATTATATATAAGAAGGTCCTTGCAGATATTTCAGCTCACTGCTTTAGGTTCTCATTAAGTACTAAAGCCAGAGACAGCGACCATGTTTTGTTTGCATAGGAGTTATAAAGAGAAGCAGCGGGTTTATGTGGAATATCTGCATGTTAGTTTATGGTACTTTAAATAAAAGGAGAACAGTGGAAGGCATAGGGTTTAAAACTGAACTTTAGGTATACAGCTAAATGCACCAATTACATACATATAATGGAGCTGTTTTACCTGCCAAACTACTTGTATTTCTGTCTAGCCAGTTCTGAGATTTATACAACCCTGCCACACAAAATAGTCAGGTGGGTAACACCCCTTTCTCTGTTACAGTTATAGACTGTAAATGGGATATAGTGGTGTCTTCTCTCCATCCCACCCTGCTTAACTTAACAGTGAAAGAACAGCAGGAGTCTGATGAAGTCTTCTTTCTGCTCACTATACTATCTGCTAATATTAACATGTTCCTTGTCATATCATTTGCATGCAACACACTTGATTGGCTTCCAGCTCTGCCTCTCCTACTCCCAGCCTGAGTGTTTGAGTGTTGCTGTATAGGGAATTGCAAGAGAGCAAGTCAAAATGCATTTAAAAATACATTTAATTGATTATTCATTAATACCTAACTGCAGTAATGTGCTTTATAGCTGCTTGGAGTTTAGCTTTATTGTGTGTAAGGATTTACGGATATATTTTATATAGACAATAAAGGTAGTTTTTAGGGTAGGAATATTGGACATAGGAGGAGGGATTTTTTTTCTGCTATAAGAGTAATCTTTTATTTTTTTTGCCATATACATTGGAGCAAGTCACAGCATCCACAGCTGGCTTAGTTTTTTTTTTTTTACAATTGTCATCTCATTTCAACTTGCTCTGTGTGTGTATTTGAAAAGTCAGGTAATTCCATTGCCTATATGTAATTCAAAAAATATAGTGCTCATATAAAATATATATAACCATTTGACCAAATCTAACTGTAACTTTAACAGTATTAGATTATATCTGTGCTAGGGGACTGCTGATTTCAGATTTTTCTCTCTGGAGAACTGCATCAAGTGAAAATGCTATTGGTTACTTTGTGTTCTAGGCTTAAAGCCTATTATCCCCAGGATTAGAGTAGTAACAAGGTTGTCTACAGAGGAAATGGCACAGTACAAATGTTTAAAGCGATATTAAAGTCAAAAGGATTCTAAGCTAATTCAAATGCTGATAAAATCACTTACAGTGGATGCTGCTCCTTGATGTTTAAAAGTTTTAGCTTCCTGCAGAATCAGCTGGTCACCTCAGCACTGGTCCTGACTTCCTTTTATAGAGTGACCTCTTTCTCAAGCAGAGTGCTATGCAGTCACCCTTGTGTGTGCTAGTAAGCTGTGTGTGTCTCCACAAACACAGGGACACAGAAAATCATGCTACTTCCCTCCCCGATCCTCCCTTCTCCAAGCTGATAGATCAACAGTTGCTGCAGTCTGCATTGTTCTTTGTGATCTTGTACTGGGCAGGAAGTTCAGGGAAACCGAGCCTTGGAAGCAGCTGTTCAGAAACATGATGATTGTAAGTGTTTGGGCAAAAATATAAATCAATACTTTGCTGGGCAATGTATATTTGTTTAATCTGGATTAATTACTGAAAAAAGTTGGGAGAGTTTAATGCTACTTTAAGTTAACATTTGGGAGTGAGACCTTTATAGTCTATGGTCTGTTAAGTTCATGTTAGTGAAAAGTAAATATACCTAAACAATAGATGATTACCTTCAGTATTGGCAGATTCATACAGTAGTCAGTCTGAGTATCGTGAGTAAACAAGGGGTACCCCACCAGTAGAAAAGTCTATTTGACACACAAGAACTTCTCTGGTGGTGGCCTCTTGATTACCTATTTAGCATAGAGGTGTTCATGGTTCCACTTATAGTCTGTAAAAAGAGCTGACTTTCAATATATACAGTTGTTGTTTTTTTAAAGTTTTACTTAATCCAAAACAAATATCTCTGTTTCAAGAGGGCAGCAGTGGATTAAACCACCCATTGGCTTTCTAGATCTCTCAGACACCTCAGGGGCAAGGCTACTTTTCCTGCTCCTATCGGGTGCAGTAAACACATCATTCTTTCTAAGCTGGATTGTTTGCTCTACATTATAGAGATTTGAGAATTCTGAAAATCAGTAAAGCTGCCCTTTAAAGCTGAATTCTACTTTTATTATCCAATTGACCCATTTACAGTATTTTTTAATTTTATATGGTTCGTATAAAAATAAAAAAATTGTTATTCAAAAAAAAAAAAGCTGAATTCCACACTTGAAAAAAAAAAAAGTACATTTGTTTCCCCCTCCATTCAATCCTAGAAAATGTGTCATTATGAGCCCCAGTTTCATACCTAAATACACAATCCCGGGAGGTGGTTCATTACTCGCCACTCGGATTTCTGATTGGCTGGCAGGCCGGCTCGAAGGTCAATGGCTGGGAAGCCGGTTTCATGGCCAATCACAAGCGAGCCGGCCAAACAACATGGAGCCGGCTTCCTGGGCAATCATGAAGCCAGGCGGCATGGCATTACCAGCCGCCCGGCCTCCTGCTTGCCTGGGAAGTCGGCTCCATGCCAGCGGAAGCACTGGTATAGGTACTCGGTATCAGCGAGTACCGAAAGCAAAATATCGGTACTCGTACTCTATATCGAATGAGCGGTATCGGTGCATCCCTAAAAGAAAGTAGTAAGGCTGATATCACATGGGCAGATTTGCTGCTAGATACACATTGCAATGGATAAAGTCACAGGGGAGAGCATTCTTGTTACCTCTGTGAATTTGCTCCATCACTTGCCCCAAATGCTGCCTGATTGCACTTGCTAGCGATCAGGCAACCAGGGAGTGACATACCACTGGATCAGCTAGCGAGGTTGTGATTCTATAGAGACTGGCCAAAGTCAAAATCACCTGTGCTGAGACTGCCTGAGTGACATTAGCCTAAGTCTTAATGGTGTTCCAACATTGCCACATATAATACATTTCCAACATTGCCACATTTAATACATATCCAAAGACATGCTGGTAGGTTAATTGGCTCCTCTCTAAGTTGGCCCTCTATGTATGCATGTGAGATGGGGACCTTAGATTGTAAGCTCCTTGAGGGTAGGGACTGATGTGAATGTGCACCTATGTAAAGTGCTGTGTAAATTGTAGGCGCTATATAAATACCTGTAATAAAAAAAAAAATATCCTCCAACAAGCGTATAATACATTTCCTGCAACAAGAAATTGTAGCTGCTCTGTTGGATGCCATGACAGGCCAGTACAGTAACAATGACATGAGGTGTCTTACTGCATACTATGCATGCCTGTAGGTTAAAATGAGCCAAACAACCCAACACTTGTATACAGTGACAAAATCAAGGGCTTGAAAGAAAAAACAGTTGTGTACACATTGGCAGTGTCCATTATTGTAAATTATTTATTTTAAAAGGTTCAATCACTACTGAACACTTCAACTGCAGATATACAGTACAGCTTCAGAAATTAAATGCGTGTGAAAGATAGTCATATCTGTGGTTTAGAATTTGCCAGTCATCCCAATAACCGCAAGCTGTATTAAAAGATGAAACTACTATGGAAGATGAGCTAGGAAAGGAAGCATTTGTAATTCTTTCAAGGTGCCTTATTTTATTGTGTGCCCTTGTACAGGCACAAGGCTATTTTTTGTTAGTATCTGCTTTTGAGCAAAGAAAAAAAAAAAAGAAATCATTGCTTTCATACTGAGTTTAAAGCAACCCTTTTCTTTGCCAACGTTCACAAAAACCGCTGCCAAATGTGAACTATTTAGCTAATAAACAAGTCACCATTGTGTAATCTGTGGACAAAAAGTCAGCGCCAGTCTGTCCTTAGAGACTTTGTTACTCTTTTGGGAGCTCCTATCCTGCCTTTATCATAAAAAAGGTAAAGTCAGACAGTCAGCCTAAGTCTATACATCAAATACACACTTCATCATTTCTAAGACTGTCATGTGTCTCCACAGCCAGGGGTAGTGGCTAGAGATGAGGGTTCTTCTGTTGATTTGTGAAGTCAAAATTTGTATATTAGTAACAACACTATCTAGTCTGCATTGACTGCCTGTGTTATGGAAAGAGACATATAAAGCAGCTGATGGAGCAGATTATGAAGGTGCCACTATATTCACACAATAAAGAATGGAAGGTTTTACTTTTTTACTTTATTTACATTATTATTTGTATTAATATAGCTTCTTAGTTAAAGGGACACTGTCACATTGGCCATGCATGTATCTGCCTTTGCAGAGGCACTAGGGTTGATTTACTAAAGGCAAGTAGACATCACTTCGCAAGGGAATTTTCCACTTATTTCTGTGAATGAGCTGACGATCTGCTGACTTAAATGATCCAATCCTGTGCAGAACAAAAAAAATGTTTTAATGCTTGAATATGATAGGCTGTTCTTTACAAAGTGAAATTTCACGACATTCACCAAGCTAAAGGAAGCTTCCCCTGCAAAGGAAAAATTCCCTTTCAAATTGGACAGTCAATTTGCCTTCAACCACCATGTCACTTGTTCTGCATGGGCAAGGTGACAGTGTATGTTTAAGACCACTGGCCAACCATTTTATCCAGTGTTTCTTTAATTTTGGGTTGGGGCCCAAACATGGTTGTGGATGTGTTTGTGATGGGTTGCAATTTGACCATGTTACCCAGTTTGTTCAAGCATGATGACTGGATCATTGGCGAATGGCACACTGACTATGATTGACAGCATAGGCACAAATGGGGAACTAGAGCACGTGCAAGGCAAGCGGTGGAGGGAATTAGATAAACAAGGTTTGAGCTCTTCTGTACAGGGACTGCGAGAGGCTAATACCAAGTCACATTAAGGTACTTACACTGCTTGCATTAAAAAATCCTGATGTATTATGACTACAGAGGTGCATTCATTTATAGTAGGTCTTTTTATATCTGCCTGAAGTACAGCTTTAAATAGTTTTTGTATATGTAGGAACATTAACATAACAATGACTCTCAGGAAAATATTCCTTATTTTGAATTATTACTTTGGTTTTATTAATATGTTTTTCTTACAAATGAGAAAACATTAAAAACTATATTTTAATAGGAAAAAAACAACACAGAGGGTTATTCACAAACCAACCAAAGGATCTAGCCATAGCTTCAGCTGATCCTTTGGCTCACTATGGCCGCCGGAGCCCTTCAGTTCAGTCGAACTGAAGGACTGCTGTATGGGCTATTCATAATAACCTGCTCAGCAGCCGAGCGGCTCGGCTGAGAAGACATGTCACGGCTAGCTCCACCCAGTTGTTGTCATTCACTGACAGCCCAGCATTCTCAGGTTATTTGAGGACACTGGGCTGTCATTAAATGACAACCGGCTGTGACGGCACGGCTGACTCCGCCTATTTGTTTTTACTTGTCCAGGACTTATGGGAAGACCCTGACAGGTGATGGACAAATGTAAACAGTTGGGCAGAGCTAGCGGTGATGTCACCTCTAGCTCCACCCAATTGTTTATATTTTGCCGACATCTGTCAAAGTCTTCATTCTGCGGCAGGAGTTCGTCGCATGGGAGCTTCTATTTGTTTTTTATTTTTATTTCGACAAGTCATCGTCATTGTGGACAATGCTGGACGTCGTGATTGACCCTTGAATTACGTTATTGGATCGATTTTGGGGCTTTAAAAAAAATTAATAAATGAATTGGTGTGTTTATTTAACTTTACTGTTAACCCTTTAGTGAATTCCGGCCTGTGCTTGGATCAAGGGTCTGGTTGGGAATATTTTAGGGGGACCCCAAGTTTTTTCCCCCCATTTTTGGGGATGGGGTTCCACCTTAAAATGGTTTGGGAGGGATTCCACATGCTGTTTTTTTGTTTGTTTTTTCCTTACATTTTTTTATTATTTTCTTAACATTTGTTTTATTTTTATTTTTGTAATTTTTTGAAATAATGTTTTTTTCTTTTGTTTAAATTTTTTTTAAAATTATGCTCGCTACCTCGGAAGGAGCGAGCAGGATAGCCAAGCTTGGCACTGGTAGGGTGCTTTTCCAGGGTCCCCCTGGAAAAGCACCTTCTCCCCGTGCCAATGGGGACAAGGACCTCTTCCCCACAAGCCCTGGGGCGTTGGATGTGGGGCCGAATACTGCATTTGGCTATTCACTCGCTGCCATTCGGCCCCCATGAGAAGTCGAACGTCTTTTTCACTTTGGCTGACTAAAGCCAGCCAAAGTCAGCCGATATTTGGCTGATTTTAGCCACTGTACGGCTGAAATCAGCCGTACGTGGCCGAAGTGAATAGCCGAACGGAGTTCGGCTCACTACACTTTGCACGGTTATTCACTCCGCTACCTTTGGCAGCTTAGTGGATAACCCCCATGCTGTTTGTTTTTTTATTAAACAATCATTGTTATTTGTTGTAGGGCTTTGCTGACATTTTGGTAATAATTGTTGACTTGTTGGGTCCCAGTATACTAAATAATTTTCTTATTTTGATCCTCAAATTAAAACGTTTAAGAATCCTTGATTTATTTAATTTCACTGTTGATGTTTTTCACCAAAAAAATTTGTTTTTCCATAATTGGTTGGGGCTTCAATTAAACTATGCTTTGTAGCATTATTTTAAAAACAACATGTGCATTTTTGCATGGAATAATCCATGAAATATTTGCCTCTCTTTTTCAGTCTCAGCTTTTAGTTATTCAGAATAACTAGTTTTATAAATGTACCATGTATACTTCCTCAACAAATATGTTGTATTGACTTCCCATATTTTATTAGTGTTTTTGTTGCGACCTCACTGTTATTGCAGCTGTGTGTAATGAGGTATGTTATCTAGATATTTGTGCTTGATAAAGTGCTGCATATTGTAAACATGTATTTTGAATGTTGCCAAGAATGGATTCAGTGATATCCTGCAAATGAAAGTCAATTAGCAAACTTGACTGTTGTGAGGAGCTAAATGTCAGCCTACAGTGTGTCTAAGCCCAACCTCTGTTTTTCAGTATGTTTGGCATCATGCCTCACTGTATACAGTTTTCCTATCAAATCATTCTTCGTATCCTGCTGGTAACATAATTTCTGCACGTGCCTTCTACAGACCTGGTAGGCAGCCCATAAACAAACTGAAGGAACAAACATGGCTGACTGACAAGGCTGCTAATTGCAATGCAGTGGTTTAGGGCTGTTAGCCTTAAGCAGGAAGTGATGTTATAGGCAGGTTCTACAGGCAAGAGCCTTTGCAACAGATTTACAAAAAATGATAACTGTATACAGTATGGCATGATGTCAAACATTCTGAAAAATAGATTTTGGGTTTACATACACGGTAATGCAACCCTGTCGATATATTGAAAATAATTAGTAGAGACATGACCTGCAAAAGAAGAAGGTTTATATTTTATTTTGTGGTGTTAAATCTTTGCTCTCTTAAAAGAGTTCTTGAAGCCACTACTATCCAACACTTCTACATATGTCAGATAGCATGTTCCTCCCTAGACTCTGTGGTTTTCTTACTGCCTCCTTTGTCACTACTGTGTCTTTTCATGCAAGGTCCACTGTAAGCTGTCCCTAGCTATGATGCTATGGTTAGCAGGTTTCAGGAATGCATTAGTGCACAGGAAAAGCCAAACAGGGTGGAAATTTGGGTGGCAAAATGGTGGGGTGCTCTTTGTTTTAAATCTTGTTGGTTTCTTTGCCATGTAGCAGGCCACAGAATTCAGCATAGGGAATCTAAAACTTGAGTGAAGACCACAAATAGCCAGTGTCTGGTTCTTGGCAACACACTCTGATAGGCTCGGTTGAAAGAACAGAAAGCTAAATCATTTTGTGTTTTAGGCATTGCAACTGCACATAATGCAATTTATTTTTTCAAGATATTAAAAAGTGAAAGAGACATTTTGTCTAAGTGCTGAGAGCTTTTATGGCATTGCTTTAAAAAGCAGTGTCAGAAGATATGTAAAGGTAGTAGGCTTGTAGCAATCTGCACATTGTGTACCTCTTCTGTTATGTCATCAGTTTTATTTTTCTTTAGCAACTTTGCAGGAATGCCTGGATGTGTATTAAAGTTGACAGCACAGGTTAGGCTATTTTGTGCTTTTCTGTTGCAATTTGTTTGTATAGGTTGCATAAAAATAGCTGAACATGAGTGGTTCAGATTGACAATAACTTAGCATCCTCTCAATTCAATTCAAGGTTACTTGTATGAAAACCTTTTCATAGCTGTCTTTTTATTTTAATAAAATGCTGCCAATTACTGTAGACTCTAATTAGACGTATGAGTCAGACATTTTTTTAATCTATTTCAGTTAATTTAATGTAATTTCAGTGGCATATGTTAATATACTAAAGTATGTTCCTTTATAGAGAAAATACAAATAGGCAAAAATACAGGTAAAACGTAAGTAAAGTTGCTGTTCTGACATCCTGCAAAACATGTAATAATATGTTGCATGAATTAATTTTGTTTTCATTATAGATTTTTTTTCAGAACTCAGACAGTTTTTGAGTAGTCACAAGACTAAGTCCTGTTTTACTGATGAACATTGTTCATCTACTGTAAATATACACTTGACATGCATGTTCATCTGAGATAATTAGATATCTTCCACCAGGGCCTTTAAGGCAACCATAGGCCTGTAAGGATTAAATCTTCTTGCACTAATACATTGTCCCCAGGCACTAGGACTGAGCATCGGGTCCATTAACAGAAAAATTCTGCTGGGGAAAGGAGAAGGAAGGCAAGTGGAGATGAGTTGGGTTGGCACATTTTAGAGTCATAAGGTGGATGAATTTATTTTGTTATAATTTAGGACTAGCAAAAGAGTGTCTCTTCATTGAGCAGGATGGAACTCCGAAATCCCAATGGTATTAATTTATGTCTATTAACAGCATCATGGCCAATATAACACAGATCACAGCATTTAGAACGGAACAGTGGAACTTGCACTGATGCAACCATCACAATGGAGAAAGGAGCAGACACAACTCCAAACTAAGCTGTTTTGTGCAGTTACATTCACTGCTATGAAAAAATGCATCAGACTGTTGGTATGTTTAATTCATATTTTGTTATCACCACTTTCTGAAGGTCTCAATACAAATGCAAAAATACTGTACCATGCATCATGAGCCAGAATACACTCAGCATCAGCACCTACACCGATCACATCTTTTACCCACCTCAGAGCTCCCAACAGAGGCCACCACTTGTCAGGCTGCAGAAAGATTACTTTTATTCTCCCTAAGCATCTCTATGACCTGAAGCTGTATTAACTTCCTGCACATTATTCCTTCCCCCTCCTTTAGTTGGTCCTGTTCACACATAAACCATGTCATATGCACTAGGTGTAACCATGATGCAGGCACCCTTTTCCATATGTCATGGAGCTGCTCAAAACTGTTTGGGTACTGGGACCAAATATTTCAAACAGTGAACATGCTTATTGCAGTATCATTACCACTGGAACCTAAAATAGCTATCCTTTGTATTTGTATAAAGAAATTAGTTCCAGGGCATTTTCAGCTCCCCATTGCCAGACTACTTTTCATTGCTCATAAACTAATAGCACAGAAATGAAAGTTGCCCACCCCACTGTTGCTCGCCCTTACACTATACACTGGAAAGAATAATGAGATGGTGATGGATCCACTTTGGAAGGGCTACTAGAAATTACCACAATCAGACCATGTTGTATGGAAAATCACTTTGTTATATCTCCTTTTTGGATATTTGTGAATATAATATCCAGCACAGTTGTACTGGATCATGATGCCCTCCACTGATTGATTTGATTTGTGATATTAACATGCTACCTTTTGAGCCTGTAATATGTTATGTTATATAATATGGGCAAGGGACCAGAAATGCTACCTTTGTTACATGATGTTCCTGTCGACATACATGGGTATTTCTGTGATATGATCTCTATGTAGATACACCCTACCTCATATCCTGTCAAGCTGTATATGTACATATGACAAATATGACTCACATTTTACATTTCTTTTCTTATACTTTATAGTTTTTAACTGTTGCTGTTGACAAAAGAGAATATGGAAAAGCCTTGGTTTTCAAATAAAAAAAATCCCTTGGTCATAAGAGAGGGTGTGGGTTGTGTTACCTCTTACTCTCACTACCTGAATTTCTCACTTAACATGTCTTTATATGCTGTCTATGCCCATTGGGAAAATTTAATTTGCCTTCCTTTCCTGGAGATACAGTAGGTAAGAGAGGGGAATTACCATTTTGGACAGTTGATACCCAAAAAGGTGTTCCTATTGGAAGATTTCCCCTTTAATCTTGTTCTGAAAATTTTGGATAATGACCACCAGAACAAACAGAGTGTGTTAGTGTCCCCATTGGGGTAATAGACAGCAATTAAAACCTGTGAGAGATTAACCCTTAATGAAAACATGTTTTGGCTATACCATGACTTTAATAAATATGGGATATTTTTCACATTTCTAGTGAATCGCAGTTGTTCAGTTGTCACAAGACTCAGACCACTTCTTGCTGCTGTTCATCATGTGTCTACTGCAGATATGCATTTGATAATATGTGTACATCTGTGAGAATGAGATATCTTACACACTATCAAGTGCCTACCTGCAGTAGATGAATGACATGCTATCTCATGTTTATAGGTACATTTATAGGCGTCTTTTATCTTTTGACTGGAATTCTTGAATATCCTCATCATTTAATGTGTTTGCCTGCAACATTGTATGTCAGATTTAGTGAAATGTGAGATATAGCAATGGTCTCTTTTTGTTTAGCACTGCACATCTAACAAACTAAAAACTAGAAAGGTTTGTGAGAAATATACATACATTTCAGCAGGTACCTATGGATGCATGAACTGATCTTCCTCAGGCACCAACATCAGGCAGCTCGGTCTCCAACAGGAACATTCTGCTTGAACAAATGTTCCTGTTAATGTGAAGGAGACAGCAGGCTGCCACATTATCATGGAGGGAACAGTATTAATGGGGAAAGGTTCTCTAACCTGCCAAATTGTTTACTCTTGCCAAGAGAGGTAGGTTTGTACAGTAATTGTGAATGAGGCCTGTAGACATTAGATTGTCATATAAGCTATGGATAGCTTATAGTGAACATGCCATAAAGCAAGTTAATATAGAGATATAGAAAGCTTAATTTAAATGCAATCTTGAATTTTCCTGTAAAACTTGAGTATGGCTTTAGAGTGCTGTGCCCGAGTTTCATGGTACCCAAGCTATCAGGCAGACAGGGGCAGCCACGGAGCACTGTGAGGCTGGAGACTAAGCTGGAAGTGGCAGTGTTGACATGTTCTGCATATGTCTCTTCTGTCAGGCCCCTCTGGCATCCAAGAAGTGTTACAGAGCTGGCTTCTTATCTGGTCAGTGTTATGTGCCCCCTTTACTGTTGTGTGCCCCCTTTACTGCTGGTCAGTGGTGTGTGCCCCCTTTACTGCTGTTCAGTGGTGTGTGCCCCCTTTACTGCTGGTCAGTGGTGTGTGCCCCCTTTACTGCTGGTCAGTGGTGTGTGCCCCCTTTACCTCTGGTCAGTGGTGTGTGCCCCCTTTACTGCTGGTCAGAGATGTGTGCCCTCTTTACTGCTGGTCAGTGGTGTGTGCCCCCTTTACTGCTGGTCAGTGGTGTGTGCCCCCTTACTGCTGGTCGGGGATATGTGCCCTCTTTCCACTTGCCAGTGGTGTCACTCTCTCCTTTTTCTCTCTCTTCGCTGCCTCTTCTGGCGCTCTCTCCTGTTTATTCTCCCTAGAGAATAAACTGGACTGTTCAAGTTTCACTTGAAGAAAATGTGGCAACCCTAATTCTCCCTCTACCTCCTGAGCAAGGGACATTTCAAATTAGGGCTGCCAACCAGTTGCATAACAATAGCCATAGCAGCTCAGGTGGCTGCTATAGGGCCTGGGGTATGTGGCCGCCCATTAGGGTGGCTGATGAGGAAAACTAAATGTGAAGTTTCCAGTATAAGGGCTGAATTCAGAGCTTAAGATCATCTAGTCACAGATCCCCCTCTGTGCAGTAGAAGCATTTGCTTTGCTAACTTAGCAGTGATGCTTTATTGTCCTCTGACCTTATGCTACAGAATTAAATTAACCCTGTAAAACTAATGCAGTCACAAAGCTCTCTGTTAAAACCTTACAGAAGGGCTGAGGCTTGTAGTCCTACCAAAAAAGTTTAATAAAGCTAGAGTATAAATATGCTTGTATTAAGGTTGATGAATAAGTGTGTCCAAGAGCACTGATCATTTTATCATAATGTCCAATATCATTATGGTTATTGTTATTATTAATGCTTATCTTTAACTTTTACGCCTAGCACTGCTCCCTTGTAGTGTACTGATTATGCTTACAGCTCTCCTACTGCCTGTCCTTGATATATAGTTTATGTTAAGATCAATGACACATATTGTCACAGTTGTCACTGTATAGAGCGTTAGCTGGGGGAGGGCAAAGTTTTGCTATGGGGCCCCATGATTTGTAGAAATGTCCTTGCTGCCAAGAGTCGATAAATTAATGAACAGTTCCTTAAAAAAAAAAAAGATACATTAATGAAAATATATAAGTGCATAGTAAAAAATAAATTCTGTATTTGAATATGAGCAATAGCACAGTAATTTTTGTTATCATGGTATTCTCCTGCAATGTGTATTTAGTGGTAGCTTCCAAAATATTATGGAATATTGTGCACTGTAAAGCCAGGTAGCCTAAATTTGTATTACCATTACTCCAGTGTTACCCAAGTGTCAGAAATAACACAATGCTATCACTGTTGATAGCCAGTGTTGGGCATAGTGCCTAATGCACACTAATTTTTTTATGTCATAAGTGCACTTTTCCCTTTTTGATTAATGTTCTTCATAAGTACTTTTCACTGCTTATACTGAAGTCATATTTAGCCTTTGGCAGGTTACAGACCTGTACCTATATCCTGTCCATGTATTATTTCATAATAAATTCTCAAAATGCTTTTAAACTTTCTTTTTAGTTTATGCAATACGTTGTAAATGTTACAAGGCTGCAGAGAATTAAGCAATGCAGGAAATAATTTAAACAGGGTAAAATGTGAACGTTGTTTTGGTGAGAAAAGGAACATTATAATATTGCTATCATTTACATCTGTAAAGTTTTTCTGCAAAATGCAATTTATTTCTTCCATAGAAATTATTTGTGTATGAAATGACCCTGCTGGCTTCCAGAGTATTTGGGTACTGGCATCATTAGGGCTTCAGGGATAACATTTTCCAGTATGGCCACATTAGGAAGCACAGTACATGCTGTTATGATGTCAACAGCTTTTAACTGCTCATGTATTAGGCAACTACCAGTCTTATCCTGGCACCAAACCCTTGTTTTGAACATGCCAGTGATGCTTTTAATTACTGAACACGTCTGGACATGTGCCTTGTTATATGCCCTTTCTGAAGCAGAAGAGATAGAACCCAGGTGTCAATAACCATGGTAGAAAGAAATAACTAGCATTTGCTAAGGTAATATAATAAATATCTGTATAGTTAAAATAATTGAGTTAAATCATTTAGTAAGTAAATAAAAGCAGTGTTATATAACTTAAATTGAATAAGTTACAGACCAGGTATTACAAAAAATATGTAATTACATTAATTCATGAAACACATTGGGAACTATTTATTTTGAATAAATATCACGTACATAAGAAACTTGTCCAGGGTCCATCTTACAGTTGCACGTATCATGTCATATACCATTACTCCCAAATTCTTGAATGATTTGTTTGCCAAAATCTACACACGCAGAGCTTTGAGATTCCATGTTTCTCATGGCTTAGTTCAAGCGGTTTTAAGTAGGAGCATTGATCAACTGAAGAATCATCTGTTCTCTGAGATGCTCATGAAAAATGTGTGATGGTTGCACCAGTGGCTTCATCCTCCTATGAGATGAGATTTTCATCCTCAAATGATTGCAAAACCAGCCGGACACTCTCAAATGGCTTGAAGCCAAAGTTTAATCTGCTTATATTTTGCCTTCCCTAGTTCCTCCTTTCCCTCCTCATCAACATGCTAAGGATAGGCCCATTGACATCATCACTAGGTCTCTCTGCTTCTCTTTGCAGTGGAGGCAAATCATAGCTGGTGGGAGGGGCTGGCAGTGTGCTGTACATAACTTTGTGAAAGCAGCAACCTGTGGTAAAGTCCACATGTGATGTGTAATCTCAATAATTGAAACAACTGAAATCCAATGAATGAAAGAGGTGGGCCAGGGACTGAAAGGATGGTGAGGAAAGGGCAAGATGGTGCCGGACATCCTCAAGCAAGGAAATCAGGTGGGCTCTGTCTGACTTGCTGCAACTTCTAATGTGCATTGTGCAAAACTTGCAATTTCAGTACAGGAGAGAATCCTGTGCAAGACATAACTATGTTAAGCTCCAGCTTAGTTCAGTTCAGCTGTAAGAGCTTTGAACAGACAAGCTGCCTTTTGAAAAACAGATAAAGACGCATCATTTTTACCGCTCAGATCAGCGTTAGTACTTTGACATGACAGGTTTACATTAAAATATACAGAATCTAAAACCAAAAAGTTTATTTTAGTTTTGGATAGAAATGGATGTGTTAACATTTCTGTATTGCCATCTCTGCTGATGAGATTGACCATCTCTGCTTGTCACTGGGACAGAAAGTGATGGGATAGCCAAATTTACAGTTCTCACAAGAACAGGAATAGAGAAGAAATATTCCAATCTTCTGGTTGTGTTTCTGGAACAGAAAGTTAGGAGAAATATCTTCAATGGGACTTAGATAGCAAGTAAAGAAAGAAAAAACACATAATTTGATGTGTTTTTTGATCATTGACCATTTTATTCAAAACTAGGAAATAAATGGCTTTACACTGTGTAATACATTGAGAGAAATGATATGTGTGATTATTACACAGTTATAGTTTCTATAGCTTACAATTTTGTATGTAATTTGGATTTTAGTGAGCTCGCAGGTAGTTCTGCCAAAGTATTGCATTTAGATGACAGCTGTATTACACAAGTAAATGGGCTTCCAGCAGTGGCTCTCAAGTCAGTGTACTATTATGAAACAAAGCAAGGTTATAGTTCTATTATTTAAAAAAACCCTCTGAAATAGAAAAAGCATCAGCATAGGAAGATATAGTAAAATGAAAGCAGCATATATAAGTGAAAAAAAATACAGTGGGGGAGGCAAGAATAAAAAAGAAGGCAAATAAGGGAAAAACGAGGAATCGCTGGAAATGATATAATTCTTTCAATGGAATGTGAATATGTTCTGTTGACTGTTAGAATAAAAATGTCACTGGATAATTTTGCTTCTCATGTGTCTTAATGTGCACAATTTATAGCACAAAGAAGATACGATAGAATGAAAAGCTGTACAGAGTCTAACCTTAAATCTTGTCTCAGTGCATCATTTTCTGAGTGGGAGGTGTGATTTAATCCAATGATGAATGCTGGTATTTCTACAATCCCCTAAAGCTTTAATGCTCAGCATTAAACTGATACAAGAAATGTAGGTCAATGCCAGCTGTTTGTTGAATATAGGTATTTACATTTATCTCTGTTTTTTTATAACATGCTCCATGTTGACATGTGCATAAAATGAACAAAGTATATTTCCTAGCTGAATATAATTACAGTTATTTAAATATGTGGAGTAATAAAGGTTCTCCAGAAGTAGATGAATAAAAAAAGAAATACATTAAATCTATAAATCTTATTTTAATATCTACAACTGCAGGTTCCCATTATTAAACACATGTGCAATCCTGACAATTACCACAGTGTATAAATAATTAGCCAAAATCACATGTATACAAAATAAACAATACATTAGTTTATTAAACACACAATATAAATCACAAAAGACAAAGCCGACATACTGTATATATCTAAAAACATTGATTAAAAACATCACAGAGCCACCGAACATCATGTCCTGTAGATTTTATATCATAGTTGTGTTTGATTTTCCATTCAAAAGTAAATGCATACACCCAAATACACCGTAAGATCACGACTGGCTCCGCCCAGCTGTCAGAAGCAGGCTGTCAGCTGTCAGAAGCAGGCAGAAGCAGGATGTCGGCCGGCCAATGGCCGGCCATTCGGCCAGCTTCGGCTTTCAGCGTGGCTCAGTCGAGCCGAGTCATATGCCTTCGGCTCGGCTGAGCAGCTCAGCCAACTTCGGGAGCTGTACAGGCTAGGTCCTGGGGCCGAAGATAGACAAAGGATCAGCCGAAGCTACAGCTAGATCCTTCGGCTGCTTCGTAAATACACCCCTATATGACTTTTGTAATAACTGAATGTCTCCCTACAGCAACGGAAATTAATTTGTATGCATCAAACCTTGTTAGCATAGTGCGTGTAAACTCTTAACATGTTTCATCCTGTCCGGGACTTCATCAGTAGAAAGAGTAACAGATCACCATATCATTATACTGCTCAAACTTACATACACCTGTTAAAATGCAGATAGTGGCTTCTCCCCCCAGGCTGCTTCAAAGTAAACTCCTACCTGTGCATCCCTGAGCACAAGCGCTCACAACACAGGGAGTGTCCAGGATTGCACATCACATTTAGTCCATGTAACACTATCACCTCCGTGACACTGTGGATGTGCAGCGGTGGTCTGAATGAGATTGTTCCTAGATGGCAATATTTTAGATGAATGAAAAATATTTCAATAGAAGCAGCTTAATGTACGTAATGTTATTTCTGTATATTAGAGCCCATCTCTAGGTTTTAATTTTTTTATGCTTCCTCAGTACTGCCCTTAAAACAAAAAGGTTTGAAAGCACTACTCATCCTCTTGATGCTTCATGCTGTCCTCTATGTCCTCCTCTGAACCTGGCTGCTGTTCCTACTTCCTGTGGGCCAAGCCATCATAGACACACCGCCAGGGGGTTTGTACTGACACAGTCTAGGCTCGCAGGAGAATGCTGCAGAGAGTAGCACACACATGTCACAACTTGTGCACGGGTTCCTGCTGTAGGTATGTAAGACTATCATTTTGGAATCAAAAAGGAAGGTCTGGGGAGGTTGGTGATTGGTTAAACAGGGAGTTGGGCTTTAATGGTTTGAAAATGTATATTTTCTTATTACATATGTTACTTCTGCTTAGAAATGTTGCACAGTGTTTGTGCATCACTTGCTCTACAGGTAAGCTCACTACATTCCTACTTTTAAAAAGTAAAATAAAAAGATACAAAGAAAAGCTGATATGATGAGTGTTCGGCTCTGCAAAATAGTCTGCTGGTGGAGAGTAGTTTAATTTTCACTTACCACAATAACAAATAAGTGCCTAATGTATAGTAAAATACATGGGCTTTTTCAATAAATATCCATTTAAAAATATCTCTACTATATATGTTATCAATTTAGGAATTATAGACTATTTTTAAAAAACCATTTGCATCTCGCTTCTACAATATTCAAGAAATAGTGTTAAAACAATACTAGGGTAAAAAAAAATAATGCAATTTCTTAGCAGTTGCCTTTCATGCTTTTGTTATATTATTACCTAGCAACCACATTCTCTTTCAAAACTTAAAATACTAAATTGACTGTATGCTAAGTAGTAGGCAGATGCAAAGTGCATCTGTTGCTTGACCTGCTGACTATTGTTATATGCATTATGCAATAATTTAATTATTGTATTATCCACTCAAAGTGAGTTGGTAAAGGGGTTTTTCAGCTGATTTTGGAAGGCGTTTAATACCATGGAAGAAAACTGATAAGTAATGCCTAAACTAATTTCCTTATTTAAATTTAACATTGGAAGAATTAAGGATCAGTTTACCCATTTGGCCTTATTAATAAATAAAAATCAATGGTCTGGACTAACATCCTCAGTCATAATACCATATCCCTATCTTCAATTAAATAAATCTATATATACCAGCTAGGACTTTTCATGTGCTACTTTGATCAATTTCACACCCACACACATTGTAGTAAAATGGCTTCTTTATTACAAATATATATATCAAATATCAACAAAACATTGAAAATATGCCTGATGAATTAAAATGAATATCATGAATATTTGTATATGAGCTACTACCACACAGAATGCCCTTAATACCTTACCTATATACTGTATATTGCAAAGGCAAATCACATGTGTTATGTTGGATTCAATGATGGGGTAGAAGCACTTGTTCTGCTTGAACTGCTTGTTCCCTACGAGCTGTGTATAAAGAACCTCTGCCTTTTCCTTTAGGTCTCCCAGACATGATGAGTACAGGGGATTGCCTAACTTTATTATCAGCAATGGCAATTGTTAAGTGCACAAAAAGGAGTGATGCCTTTTTGTGCACTTAACAATGTGGTGAATTGGCACTAATACACATTGATGTGCTGCAAGCAAAGGCCAGCTTTGCTAACCTATAACAAGAAAATGAAAGTCTCTAAAAAATGTATATTTAAATAAAATATGACTACCTTACAAATGAAACCTAAATCACGAAAACCCAACCATAAAAAAAGATATCCTTAAAACACTAGATTCCAAATTCTGTTTTTTAAACCTTAAAGTATATAAAAGTGTAAGATTTTTTGAAATATGTTGACTTCATGAGTTGATCGATATTTCCTACAGTCTTTCTTTATTTTTCAGTTGAACATCATTCGGAGCACCCTCTAGACCTTTGGTTCTCAACTGGTGGGACGTGACCCAAAAGTGGGTCGCGACCCCGTGTTCAGTGGGTCGCAGTGTGCCTTCCACTTTTCTACAGTACATGAGAGGCTTCTCAGCCTCCCCCTAGCACAGCACTGTCAGTTCTTGTGCCGAGCAGCCATTCATATGCTGCTCGGCGCAGAGTGTCAGCTTAAGGTGGGGTTGGCTGAAGCTATGGCTGCGAGGGAGCTCCATCTATACATGCATTGCATACAGCTTCCTCACATGTCCTGTGGTGGTGCCTGGACCGGAGTGACATCCTGCTCTGGCTCCTGGCACCTCTACATGGCATACAAGGGAGTTGTACAAGCCATGCACATAGGATGGAGCTCCATCACAGCACAACAGCCCCCAGTGGACCCCAGGCTGAGGATCCACTCCAGTTCTCATAAGGTAGGGAAACTGGGTGGATCTTGGTGTGTGTGTGAGATTGTGTCTGTGGTTCTGTGTGTGTGTGTGTCTGTCAGTGTTTTTGAGGGCCGTTCACACTAGTGCAATCAAACAGTCCTCTGCGATCAACACACTGTACCATGCAATCGCACCTACTACGCGTTCAGGTGTGGTAGGTGCTTTGGGTTGCCATTCATTTGAATGGCACCCCAAATGCACCTCCTGCCTGGAATGCTGTGCATGCCATTGCAGTACGACTTGGGTCACAACTTAATGACCAAGCACAAATGTGGGTCCCGAGGTTATCTGGCTTTCCTATTCCAACAGGTTGAGAACCACTGCTCTAGACCATTTTAGCCTTCCTTCTTATTTTTCTTTTTTTGCTTCTCTCTTTCTCTTGCCTTCTTCCATCCCTTCTCTCACCCATTCAATCTTGCAATGGCAGACAATGGATCATTTTACTATATTGTGAATGTATTACTTGCTTGTGTCTTTCATTGCTGTTTGAAAACATAAAATTAAAGACATGTTAATGCCTCAATAAAGTTCTCCATTCAATGGGAGGGGGTGGGGGCAGAAGCTAAAAGGGACTCTATACACTGTGAACACAGAGGTGGGTACACAGTTGTATGGAATCCTAACATACTGCAATTTACAGTTATGTATCACAATACAGCACAGTGTACACAAGGGGATTTCTATTTAAAAAAAAAAAAAATTCAGCTGACACCAATAAGATTTAAAAGTTACAGACACTGTTACTGTCATAAAGCTTTCTGAATTGAGCCTATTGAAAAGGTTTATTCCTTTATTTTTCTCTGCACCAAGACTTGAGAACTATTTAGGTTACTTCTACTACTTTCGAGTGTATCTAATCCCAAAAACAAAAATGTTATATTTTGCCGCTTACCATTCCATAGATTTGGTGGTTGCATTAGATTTCTTTTTTAAGCTTTTTTACCTTTATTTTGTGATCTGACCAGTATCGCACTTCCTGTCTTAGGGTGGCTCCACTCTATGGAAGATAAGTTGAGCCTCCATTAGACAGTATTGTCACCCAGTGGAGAAGATAGTGATAGATGCATTAGCAGATTTAGATGGACTTAAATCTGATTTCCAGCTAACACTTTTAAAGCAGTTGTAGGAACAACTTTGGTGTTTTACTTTTGGAATAAAGGCTTTACATAAATGAATAAAAGCGCCCCTGTTAGTGTTAAATGGTTTGTCTTAACCCTATATCTACCATTTTTACTGGACAGCTTGGTCTGTTAAAGGAAGTTGAGAAATAAGAAACTTACTGGCCAGATCACCAGGTGAAAATAAAGGTAGAAAAAGCCTAAAAATATAAACCCAAACCACCAAATGTAAGAATTGGTAAGCTATGATATCTTACATTTTTGGGGTTAAATATGCTTTAAGCTCACAAGATTAATAATGTGTTTGGAGGTAAAGTTCTGTCTTTTTGAGGATGCTTGAAATCCACAGTCTGATTTTTTTTTATCCTTTAAAAAAAAAAAAGCAGTAGTTTCTATGGGTACCTTAACAAGAGCAGTGGTTGGGAAATATTTGAGTAGCACAGAGACAAACCAGTAATGTGTGACAAACGCAGCAGAGCCTAAATTCTCTGGTTACCCGTCCTCAGCCATTCTGTTATAGCTGTACAATGCAAATAATATTCATTAATACAGTATGCTAATATTGTACTACCAAGTAAGTTAATAACTTTCACTTCCTGATAAGTCTCTATGCACACCCTATCCTTCCCTGGTATTACAATCACAGATGTTAATAGGTAGAATTATGAGTGAAAACTGTATAATCTTCATGGTTGTATTCCTTTAACCCCCTTTAGTTATGAATTAAAAACAAAATGCACAAACAGTTTTAGTACTCTAATTCACTGTTGTTAATTTGCCTTGCTTTTCAGTACTATTTTGGGAAAATATAATTTCTTTCTGTTAAACCATCCATTGTTCACATCAGTCCACACCTAAGCACCCAGTGTGTGATTTTATCTGAAAGAACCTTATCCATTTTTATGTATTTTGAACAATTCATAATGTATTATTCACTTCACACCAATAGTAGGGTCCCTGCCGAGAATATGTAAGATATCTGGCTTTCCTATGTATCCTTTCTCTCTCTTGTTCGCAGTATTGTGCGTTCAGTAGCAGAAGAGAGATAAGTGCAAGCAGAAAAGGTACTTGGCCAAGCAGAAAATCTAAAATGACTCATCGAACAAGGGCTCCCAAGAAAACATTTGCTCTTTGAGAAAATGAAAATAACGTTATCCATACTTGTCCATATTACAATTCCCCAAATATGCAGCTGGGACACCTTGGTGACTGCCCTTAAAAAGGTGTTGTCAAGATAAAATCTTGCAGAGTTGGAAGAATTCTTTTGCAAAATTCCAATGTTCCACATTAATTTGGAGAATAAGCAGATAAGCTGATCCTTTTGAATATCAATCTACAATATATATCCTCACTTAAAGGTGATTTGCAAAGTAGGTCTGCTGTATATGGCATTTAGATACTAGTTGTTTCAATGCAAGCTTTGCTAACTACAGTATATACTGTGCTAGTTTCATTACATTTCTTTCAGTTGCAGTTAAAGTAGCATTGAACTCTCAAACAACATGTTTACAATAATGAATTGAGATCAAACAAATATACATTATCCGGCCAAGTATTTCTTAAAATTTTTGTCCAAGCATTTACAGTCAACATGTTTCCAAACAGCAAGCTCCAACTCTCTCAGCTCTGTTTCCCTTAAATTCCTGTCCAGTACAAGATCACAAGGGACAGCACAGTCTCCAGCAGCTTGGAGAAGGGAGGAGGGAGAAGACATAAGGGAAAATGAGAAGCAGGGAGGAGGGAAGTGGCTTTCCTTGCTGTGCCCATATGTTTGTGGAGACATGCACAGCTTTCTAGCACACACAAAGGTGGCTCCACAGGACCCTGCAAACAATAGGCGCTACCCTAAAAAAAGATATCAGGAGCAGTTCTCAGGGGACCAGCTGATTCTGCAGGAAACTAAAACTTTTAAACATCAACAAGCAGCTTCCATCTTGAATATTTCATTCTGCATTTGAAAAAGCTTAAAAACGGGGGCGTGGCCGACTGGCGTGCATGACGGCGGCTTAGGAGAAGAGCTCCGTGCACACACAGGCCTGGGCAGCACTTACAGCGACTAGCGGGAGACATACCGGCCCACACTCACACCATCAGTACGTGGAAGCATCCCCGCTCATGTCCCGCAAATGCAGGAGCGGCTCGAGACACCGCAAAGTGACAGACTTCTTCCGGCGGTCTCAACCTCGGGCCTTGCAAGATGGCGGCGGCACTGCTCCTCCAGCCACATCCCCGTCTCAAAGCTCTGAACGCCCAGGGGGATCCCAGTGCTCATCGCAGGAAGGCGGGAGGGAGACCGCCCTACAGCGCTCCTCCCCAGCGAAAACCGGGCCACTGCCATCCCCAGTCGTGCGGAGCCCGGCAAAATCGAGGCCCCGGCTTTCGGGCCTAGTGGAGGAGGTAAGCCCTTCCAGTCATATTGAGAGGTACCCAACAGCTAACCAGCCTCTTTCAGAAAAAGCTTAAAAGCATTTGACTTCAAAAAGAGCATATGGGAGTTGGAGGCTGGCCATTCCCATCTGTGGTTTTTACCCCAGCTAAGTATCAAAATTATGGGGTCTATTCACGAAGCAGCTGAAGGATCTGGCCGTAGCTTCGGCAGATCCTGCGGCTAGCTTCGGCCCCGGGACCCCTTCGGTTCAGTAGCCCGTACAGCTCCCGAACTTGGTCGAGCCGAGCGCATATGCCTCGGCTTGGCTGAGCCGCGCTGAAAGCCGAAGCCTGATTCTGACAGCCTGCTTCTGACAGCTGGGCGGAGCCAGCCGTGATCTTACGGCTGGCTCCGGCCATTTGCAGAGAGATCAGTGTCCCTGGTTACCAGCTAACCAGGGACACTGATCTCCAGGCAGCCTAACTCTCCCGGGCTCTCCGGGAGTCTCTCGCTCCCGGCCGCCAACGAGAGAAACACTGCTTTTTCTTTTTTTTTTATTCTGACACGGAGCCGTGTCAGAATAGAAAAAAAATAATAAATACATTTTTGGCCATAGGAATGCATTGCTAGATTCCTATTGGCTATTTCAATTTGCAATAGCCAATAGAAAACTAGCATTGCACCCGCCCCCTGCTTCAGTTCTCCATCAGGTCCACCACTACTGATTGACAGCAGCAGAGGGTGGGTACAATAGCTAGTTTGCTATTGGCTATTGCAAATTGAAATAGCCAATAGGAATCTAGCAATGCATTCCTATGGCCCAAATTATTATTTTTTTTGCTTCGTGTCAGAATGAAGAAAAAAAAAGAAGAAGCAGTGTTTCTCTCCTTGGCGGCCGGGAGCGGGAGACTCCCGGAGCGCCCGGGAGAGTTTTTTTTTCCTTTTTTGACGGCAGCAGAACACAGAACAATAGAAAACTGTTGGGCCGAGCTAGCTGTCATTGCTAGCTCCGCACAATGGTTTTTTCTATTTATTTTTTTCTACTTTTTAAACAGTTTTTCTGTTCTGCTCGGTACCACAGAGGGACCAAGCAGAACAGCCGAGCCAAATGCCGCTCAGCGGCATTCGGCTATTCACTCACTGCTATTCGGCATCTATAAGAATAGACTGAACAGCAGCGAGTAGCCTGCCGGAGGTTCGGCTAAGCCGATCCAGATGTTGGATCGGCTGAGTCTAACTCCTTCTGCACTTCGGGTCGGCCAAACATGCTGAGCATGTTCGGCCGACCCGAAGCCACCCGATGTACGGCTGATATCAGCCGTACCAGCCTGAAGTGAGTAGCCGAACAGCGTTCGGCTCACTTCGCTTTAGGTCGGTCATTCACTCAGCTGCCGTAATAGACCCCTATATTTAAAGTCTAGCCATTATGCTGGTTAGATACACAGCACACGTTTTGGCGAACAGAGGTCTTAGTAATTTTGTTGTTAAGTTGTTGTACTAGTGTGTCGGGTACCTGTTCGTGGGAGATGCCGTGTCCCTCTGCGGGGACATAGACAGAGAGGTGATCCGGCAGCACGGGCCGGTTGCGCAGGCGCAGACGGCAGAAGGCCCGGCGGATTGCGTCGTCGCACGGGATTGCGTCATCACGTCGGTGCGGTGCGGTGACGTAATCGGGCCGGCGCATGCGCAGTAGCTCATCCTCGGCCTATATAAGGCGCTGCAGGACGCTCATTCAGTGCTGGGTGATCTTCAGCCAGCACTGGATGTTCGTGCTGTGCTTGCTCTTGCTCCCTGGTCATTCACCCTGCCTTGCTCCTGTTCCTTGCCCATTGTGGTTCTTGTTCCCTTGGCTTTCCTGTGACCGACCCGGCTTGTTTCTGGATTTCTCTTTGGCCTTATCCTTGTGCTCTGCTGCTCGCTTGTTACCGACCCGGCTTGTCTCTGGATTTCGCTCAGGTTTAACCCCTTGTACCATATTGCCCGCACGCTACTGACCCGGCTACGCTTCCTTCTGCCTTACCCTTAAAGCACGGCGGCTACTCTGCTAGGTCACCAAGTAGTCCTCGTGACCTACAGTTCCGCATCTGGCACTCGTGCATCCCCTGCCTGAACCCTACTGTTCTCAACCCCAGTGGTCATCAGACGGGGTTGCAAGGGAGGTCCTCCTCGTCATCTCGGGCTCGCACCACAAACCTAACATAGTGTGACTTGAGTCTTGGCCTGGCCAAGGTGTCAAGATCAGAGGATTAGCTGAACAGAATAACAGACATTTTAACAGAGAAAAACTACTCCCATGTAAGTATTTAAACTATATACTTTGCTGCATGCTTGGATTTCTATTTAATGGAGGGGATGTGCCATACTGTAGGGAACTCCAGATGTTTACCACAGCATGTTGGGCCTACGTAACAGCAAATCTGTTATTGATGACAATTTATCAGCAACAGAACAAGGCTCAGCTTGGCTTCACCCATAGCATCATCCCCTTACTGTCTGAACCATCAAGGTATCACTGCCACCTCGCTAGCAAACACCAGTTTATTGGGGGCTTTTTTTGGACCTGAGAGTCCACCTAAAACATATTTTCAGTCTACAGAACAGGTTTGACCTAAAGTAGGACTATATCTTAACATGGACATAAATAAATTCACTATGCAATCATTGTATAATAAATAACAGTACCTGTTGTGATGGGGTTCGTGGACCCAATGTGTCACAGGGTGTCACAGCTGACTATAGACAGAATCAGACAAATACTCAAATATGAATTGAAATCAATGTTAAATGGCTGGTTGAGGCAGGTGACACACAACTGAGCTCAGAAGACATGCTAAAGATCAGTGCATTTGGCATTGCAGGGCACACCAGACAGGTATCAGACACAATGGGGGTGATTTACTAACCTAAACACACGCACGCACCAGGTGCGTGTGATTTTCACACAGCAAAACGTATTTATCAAACAAAAAGTCTCTAAAAGCATATTTCCACTAATGCCATATATGGAAAAATCATGCACATGATGCATATATAATGCTGCTTCACAGTTTAGACAAAAATGGTTAGCTCATGCATTTACATTCCTGCATTCATCAACGCAAGCAACACAACATAGAGCTAATTTACACAACATCACTTTGTAATTCATGCAGGGCTTTGCACAACACACCTGCTGGGTGTGTACACACTACAAAGGTGTTTAGATTCCACCCATAGATCATGCTGGGAGGGAACACACTACGGAGGTGTATACATGTTCGTGGTGTGTTTATAAGGTTAGTAAATCAACCCCAATATCTTTGATCAGGCATAGACTGAATGTGTTTAAGCCCATTTCAGCACTTCTGATGAGGACCGGCATATGCTGCAGCACAACCTGAGATGCAGTGTAGACTAAAGACCACTAGTTGGTGAAGGCCCAAGGCTAATCATTACACCTATGTTTTCTACTTTCTGATTTTAAACAACACAAGAGTCATGACCAACCCTGCAAAGCCAATGATACTTCATTTGTTCAAACATTGACATTAAAGAACATTTTGATACTCCAAATCACAGAACAAATAATTAATTTTTTACAAATGTGATGAAAATTGAACTTTATGGTAAATGTATAGTGTTAGGTTTGCAGAAAACACTGCATAGCGATACCAAATTATCATCCAAACTGTGAAGTATGATAGAGGTTGTGTAGCTGGCTTAGGGTCAGGGCACCTTCAGTTATTCAGTGATTCCTAATTTATAGCCGACCGTTTTAAGACATTACAGTATATCAGAATACCTGCACTTTAGCGATATTGGTCAGTTTAGGTTGTCAATACATAGCAAACACACACCTATTCATAGTAGTTGTATTCAGTAAATCTATTTGGGATTCAATAATGACTCCGTGGGTTTAATTTACTAAGGGAGGAAAATGTTCTATTTTTTTATTAAAGGTACTAATCTGGTGATCCTGGAACAAACCTATTGATGATGTCGGAACACCCACTCAAGACTCCTTGGTGCCTCTTACATACAAAATCAGCGATGCATACAAAACCTGCCTTGGATGTTTTAATGTGATTGGTGATGCAAGAACCAGAGAGTGAAAGGTAAACAGCGCTGGCATCAGAAAATATACATCTACCGGCGTTCTACTGACCCTCTGTAAAATGGAGTGTGCTTATTATTGAGATTACAAAAAGTTTACATTGATTTAAGTACAGTTGCTGTATTTACTATACCTTCATTAGCTCACTGAATGCCTGGAATTGCTCTTTAACCACTTGCAGCCCAGAGCTATTTCTTAATTTTTTCACACACATGATAAAATCAAAATTTTTGGCTAGTAAACAGCCTAAAACCACCAAAAAAATGTAATATATTTCTGAAAGCAGAGGCCCTGTAGAATAAAAACTGCTAGTTGAGCAAATGTTAATCAAACCAATATTTTAAAGATAAAATACACTAAAATTAATTTTAGTGCACAGAAAACAGAATATAATACCCACTTTTTTGGTAAAATATAAAAGGTGGGGTTGTGCAAATAGGTAACAAACATGCCAAGCCTTAAAATTGCGTACACCCATGAAATGGCAAAAAAAATACCATACCCAAAAATGCCTATAGGCAATGCTTTTAAAGCTTTTACCGGTCATCAGTTTAGTGTTAACAGTGATTGATGGCCCTACAATTAGGGCTCCCGCTCTTACATTTGTGTTGATTGTGCCACACGTTACATATCGTCATTTTCGCACATAGATCGTTCTTCATCAGCTTCTTTGGCCACAGCAGTTAGAGAAATGACACATCGCTTTCAGTTTCAGTGATCCGAGTGGAGATCAGCTGTGTGAAGTGTCCGATCGAGGCACACAGACCAGCTGTGCCGGTCCTGGGTCTGTACAGCGGAGCCCAGTAAAGCCCGTAGTGGCGGCGGGAAGTGGGGGGGGCACACACTCCCCAGCTCCATACAACAATCAGCCACTTGAATGCTTGTTTGTGACAGCCAAATTCTGACTGTAAAAGATGGTACAGTGGCCATGATCTTGCACTTTAGGGCCGCAAGGAGAACACACAAAATAAGCACCTCTCCTCCACAGCTTAGGAAAGGAAAGAGCCAGATGCTTGCCACTGGGAGTACGTCCTCGCTGCAACATGTAGCACTTCACCGGTGTCCTGCCCAAAGTCCACCCACTCTGACGTGTTTCACCCAATCAAGGGCTTAGACGTAGAGATTTCTAGGACTAAGCCCGTGATTGAGTGAAACGTGTCAGAGGGGGTGGACCTTAACGGGACACCAATGATGTGGTAGAAGCTTCAATTAACTATCCCACAGGAATCCGCTGTGTGACCAGCTTTTTTTTTGGTATGAGATTCAGGATCGTGCTGTTTATCTACGTTAGTCAGTCCTGAAGTGGTTAAATACACCTTTCAGTATGTGATAAATCAAAGCTTAAAACGCATAAATTTATAATAATATGTTAGTTACACTTATGCTGTTGAACTCAGATATAATACAAAAGAGAAAATCCAGATAACTTGATTCTGACCTGCATTGTTGGAAAAAAGAAATGTCTATACCATTCTGCTCCACAGGCTTCTCTGTATGGCTTTATGAATTACATTTTAATAGAGAACACTACAGCCAGCTGATATTTATATATGAGAGGAAACTAAGAAAGGAAGCTTTTGTGCTTTGGTATGGGAGAAATGAACCCAGGTTACCTAGCAACACCTGTCATATTGGCATGGAGTGGGAAAAATGAAGCATTTTGTTTGCACAAGCTTCTAATCATTATAACTCTTATTGATATACCATGCACTACATACATTCTTTCTTCTGTCAGCTGTTGTTTCAGTTTAGCATTTCTTTATGCATATCAGCCTTTCAAGTTGTTTGTAGGTGGCGTCAGCCTTTATGTAAATGGTTGACAGGGGGGCACATATGCGGTACTGAGAATGATAAAGGTAATTTAGCTCTGTTCCATGTGTGGGAGGCAGTTCAAATACTATTCAGATGTCTATAAGCAGAAGAGAAATAAGCCGAAACGTATCAAGCTAACTTTTGAATGTGTTTATTACAAAAGAGCAAAAAATAAGAACATTTTCTGCTTGTTAGAACTTCCCATAAGGCAGATATTCTTATTACAGACAAAACAAATATAGAACAGGTACGGTAGACATTATTATATTTTTCTATTGGAATCTATATTTTGTGGTTCTGTGATATTGCTAAAATATTTCTTGTTTGCTTTTTATAAGCTGGTCATTTATGAAAAAATAGCAGTGTGCAAAGGGCCTGAAGGGTCTTGAATCTGGATGTGTCATTTATATTGTAACATCATATCATCACCTTGCTGGTAGTCAAGAAAGGACTACCTTTATAAAAATGGCCCATGCCCTATAATGTTGTTACGGCTGACAGTGATGGGGAAGTAAATTATTTCTGGCATTCAGTTGTTCTGTCCCATATACCCAAGGCACGTATTGTGTTTGTTTGTGATTGTGCTACGATGGTCCATGCATATTGTGTATAAAGAAATTAATCTTGAAATAAAACTGTGGCCAGGCTATGGACATTCAAATATTTACAAATTCTTAACAAGCAGTAAATAACCTTTAAAACAAGACCTCACTAACCTCTGTAGCTGCAGGCATTGCCGAGTAATTCCTCCTCAAAAACATTCAGTAGAATGTGCTTTCACGGTCGGCCATTTAGCCCATTCACCTCTCCCCTCCCGGCAGTGATATACATGGCAGCCTGACAGCCTGTTATCCTTTAAATCCTTTCTATAAACTCAGAGCAGGTGAACAAGATGAAGTGTAGCGCATGTGCTGAATACCAACTTGAATTACTTCACTGTACCTCTTGATAACTTTAATGATAAATTGCTGCACAATGCCTCAAGCTGCATAGGTCAGTGAGGGTTGGCTTTTAAAGCATATTTACTGCTTGTTATGAATGTGTTAATATTTCAGTGATCATAGTCTACCCACAATTCTACTTTTTTGATTGCAATGGTTTGAGAACAGCAGCCAAGGACTTGGTTAAGGACCAGTGCTGGGCCTTCTCCCACCTGTGCATTGCCTACCCCCATTTCTTTCTCAGTTGTCGCTTACTGAGAATGCTCCTAGGATTTGACTCCTCAGAATTTCTTCAGTCACAAAAACATGAATACGTTTTCGTAAGTGCTATTTGTGTGATCAATGGTATTAATAGGCCTGCAAAATACCACTTAATGGTTGGGATAACTATGATGGTGGGGGTGTAACAGCAGGGGGCAAGAGACATGATTACCTTAGTGGTGGCAAGCGCTAATGATATCAAAAGAGTATGACGCTGCACAGTAGTCCTAATTCTTGCAGTGATCTACACATCACACAGAAATGATCAAATATTTTTTCTCTGGATACAAAACTTTCAAACACAGAAAACCTTTTTTGGATGTTTACTGTAATCACATTCATCAATGATTCATTAAAACTGCAGGAATAAAAAGTGAGAACAAACCTGGTTTTAGACCGAAGCAACCAAACCTAATTCTTGTTTAATCTTTCTGTAAAATGTGATACTGTACTTGGATATTGGCAACAACTTGACTTTGGTTCTCATTTTCTGTATTCCAGTTGAATCATCCTATTTGATGTTGTTGGTATTGCTCCTATTATACCAAGCTACTGTGTCGCTAAAATAAATGTGCCCATAGAGGAGTCCCTTGTGAAGAAGTTGGTAAAAACCTCATCCGCTGCCTATGCTTCTGAACACTGCCATATTGAAGATAAACCACTACCTGTGGTATCTTCAAAGGCTGACACTTCCAGGACTGTTGGATTCCTGGTCACTTTTTGTTCAGTACTCCTGCCGACTCTTATATCACTATTGTGTTTTGTAGTGACTGAAAGGTTAGCGATAAGACTGGCACTTCCAGAATGACTTCAGGGGATCATTTATCATCAGGCTGCAGGAAATATAACCATGTATGATTTCCTATACAGGCGACTCTATCATGGGCATATTCATTGTACCAACAGAGTCACTTTAACTTGCACTGTAGATATTTATCTTATTTTTTGCTATTTATATACCATTTTGATCATTTTATGCCACAGTATTTACACTTGCTTTTTGATCATTTGAAATGTTAGAGGGTTATTCACCTTAGAGGGGATTCAACTGTAGCTTCAGCTCCTTTCGCCCACCGGAGCCCTGTACAGGCTATTCACAATAGCCCTACAGCAGTCAAGCAGCTCAGCCGAGCCGAATGCCTATGCATC